>NC_059434.1:88841610-89124874 GCF_021028975.2 Sphaerodactylus townsendi | reverse complement strand
GTGTCCGGCCACCTTGGAGTGTGTCCGGCCACCTGGGAGGCTTGTCCGGCCACCTGGGAGGCGTGTCCGGCCACCTGTGAAGTGTGTCCGGCCACCTGGGAGGTTGTCCGGCCACCTGGGAGGCATGTCCGGCCACCTGGGATGGTGTCCGGCCACCTGGGAGGTTGTCCGGCCACCTGGGAGGGTGTCCGGCCACCTGGGATGGTGTCCGGCCACCTGGGAGGTTTGTCCGGCCACCTGGGAGGCGTGTCCGGCCACCTGGGAGGTTTGTCCGGCCACCTGGGCGGCGTGTCCGGCCACCTGGGCGGTTTGTCCGGCCACCTATGAGGCGTATCTGGCCACCTGGGAAGCGTGTCCGGCCACCTTGGAGGCATTTCCAACCACCTGTGATGGTTTCCATCCAGCTGAGAGGGTGTCCGGCCACCTGGGATGGTGTCCGGCCACCTGGGAGGCGTGTCCGGCCACCTGGGAGGCGTGTCCGGCCACCTGGGAGGCGTGTCTGGCCACCTGGGAGGCGTGTCCGGCCACCTGGGAGGTTGTCCGGCCACCTTGGTGGTTGTCCGGCCACCTGGGAGGCTTGTCCGGTCAACTGGGAGGCGTGTCCGGCCACCTGGGAGGCGTGTCCGGCCACTTGGGAGGCGTGTCCGACCACCTGGGATCCTGTCCGGTCACCTGGAAGGCATGTCCGGCCACCTGGGAGGCGTGTCCGGCCACCTAGTAGGAGTGTCCGGCCAGCTGGGAGGGTGTCCGGCCACTTGGTAGGTTGTCCGGCCCCCTGGGATCCCTTCCGGCCACCTGGGATCCTGTCCGGCCACCTGGTAGGCGTGTCTGGCCACCTGGGAGGCTTGTCTGGCCACCTGGGAGGTGTGTCCGGCCACCTGTGAAATTGTCCTGCCACCTGGGAGGTTGTCCGGCCACCTGGGAGGGTTTCTGGCCACCTGGGAGGCATGTCCGGCCACCTGGGAGGCATGTCCGGCCACCTGGGAGGCGGGTTCGGCAAACTGGGAGGTAGTTCGGGCACCTGGGTGGTGTGTCCGGCCACTTGGGAGTCTTGTCCGGCCACCTTGGAGGGTGTCCGGCCACCTGGGAGGCCTGTCCGGCCAGCTGGGAGGCGTGTCCGGCCCCCTGTGAGGCATGTCCCGCCACCTGGGAGGCGTGTTCGGCCACCAGGGAGGCGTATCCGGCCAATTGGGAGGCGTGTCCGGACACCTAGGAAGTGTGTCCGGCCACCTGGTATGGTGTCCAGCCACCTGGGATGTGTGTCCAGCCACCTGGGATGGTGTCCGGCCACCTGGGAGGTTGTCCCTCCACCTGGGAGGCATATCCGGCCACCTGGGTGGTGTGTCCGGCTACCTGGTAGGCGTGTCCAGCCACCTGGGAGGCGTGTCTGGCCACCTGGGAGGCGTGTCCGGCTACTTGGGAGGCATGTCTGGCCTCCTAGGAAGTGTGTCCGGCCACCTGGGATGGTGTCCGGCCACCTGGGAGGTTTTCCAGCCACCTGGGAGGCATGTCCGGCCACCTGGGATGGTGTCCGGCCACCTGGGAGGCATGTCCGGCCACCTGGGAGGCGTGTCCGGCCACCTGGGAGGCGTGTCCGGCCAACTGGGAGGTTGTCCGGCCACCTGGGAGGCGTGTCCGTCCACCTGGGAGGTTTGTCCGGCCACCTGGGCGGCGTGTCCGGCCACCTGGGCGGCGTGTCCGGCCACCTGGGCGGTTTGTCCGGCCACCTATAAGGCATATCCGGCCACCTGGGAAGCATGTCCGGCCACCTTGGAGGCGTGTCCGGCCACCTGGGAGGCGTGTCCGGCCAGCTGGGAGGCGTGTCCGGCCACCTGGGAGGCGTGTCCGGCCACCTGGGAGACTTTTCCGGCCACCTGGGAGGCGTGTCTGGCCACCTGGGAGGCGTGTTTGGCCACCTGGGAGGCGTGTCCGGCCACCTGGGAGGGGTGTCCGGCCACCTGGGAGGTTTGTCCGGCCACCTGGGAGGCGTGTCCGGCCACCTGGGAGGCTTGTCCGGCCACCTGGGCGGCGTGTCCGGCCAGCTGGGCGGCGTGTCCGGCCACCTGGGAGGCGTGTCCGGCCACCTGGGAGGCGTGTCCGGCCATCTTTGTGTGGCAGGGGCATTCTGGGGCTGCGGGTGGCACTGCTTCAGAGGCGCAAGGCACATGTCTGCCCCCTCACTCCGCCCCTGCTTGGAGGTTTTGCAGAGAAGCCTGAGGGGGGGTCTCCGTGAGGTTTTTGCCTTATGGTCTTCCTCCCGTTTTCTCCAAGGGAGTTGATCTGGGTTACCTGGAAAGCATTATAGTAATCCCAAGACAAGCTACCTGACTACACTGGCTTCAAGTCAGGACACAGAGACCTGTGTGGTTCAGAAGCCTCCAAAAGGCTCGCAAAGGACGTATATATGTGATCATGCCAATGTTTTATGGTTTTCCTCTTGCCTCTGCCCTTTTAAGATGTAATGAAAGCCCCTTTAGAGTTGAATTTATGATTTGCCCGCTGTTTAGGATCATAGTTTGACTAGGTTCTCCAGTTAGTTTAAGGTTTTGTTATTGTTAATTGGGGATATTCTTATGTGCTTGTACTGCATTAGAAGAAGAAGAAGAGTTTGGATTTATATCCCCCTTTCTCTCCTGTAGGAGACTCAAAGGGGGCTTACAATCTCCTTGCCCTTCCCCCCTCACAACAAACACCCTGTGAGGTAGGTGGGGCTGAGAGAGCTCCGAAAAGCTGTGACTAGCCCAAGGTCACCCAGCTGGCGTGTGTGGGAGTGCATAGGCTAACCTGAATTCCCCAGATAAACCTCCACAACTCAAGCGGCAGAGCTGGGAATCAAACCCGGTTCCTCCATACTTCGTGCAAACTCCAAAAAAAATTATCAATTGGATGGTAACAAAATAATAATTATGAAAGAGCTTCCTGTGTCCATCCAGCAAAGACGAAAGGATTATCGGAGAATGACAAGTTTTTTGATGGACGAAAAAATTAAATACAGGTGGATAATTCCAGAGGGATTATCGTTCCTCTGGAAAGGAAAGAGGATAAATATAACCACAGTCCCCCAAGCGCAGGAATTTGACCAAGATAGTGAGCCCTCCCTTACTGAAAACAAAGTAAGCAAGGGAAGGGAAAACAAGGGAGGGGGAGGAAGAAAGAAGGGACAACAAAGCAAGAAGGTTTTATAGATAGATATTCTCCAATATTAATTTAAAATGTCTATGAAAACAGTAACTTGCAAATGTTAACTGTGTTTAAATCATCCAGGCAAAAGGAAAAGAGTCTTTGCTCATTTGAGTAAAAAAGAAACCCCCCATATTCTGTGTCTTGCAAGAAACGCATTACAAGTGTGGGGGGGAGAGGTTGATTACAAATAAGAAACTGGGGTTATTATTTCATGCGGGATAAAAAAAGAAGAAGAGAGGGGTGGCATTATATATCCCAGAAAAAATGGAAAACCCAGGGAAAAAAATTAAGGACAAAGAAGGGAGATTCCTGGGGGTAGAAATAACAGTGGACAACATATGATACAATGATAGTGTGAATTTATGCACCCAACTCTAACAAAGCCAGTTTTTATCAAGAACTTAACAGGAACCTCTCAGGATTCCAGTCACAAAACTGGATAATAATGGGTGACGTTAATGGGGTAGTGGATACTAATCTCTCGATAAGAAAAACTTAACAAAAAAAAATAAAGAAAAAATACAAGAATAAAATGAGCAAAGACGGGAAATTGCCAAGAACGCTTTTGAAATAATGAAAGACCTTGAAATTATATGATGCATGGATAATGAAGTAGGGAAACCTCAAAGATTTCACTTTTTATTCCAACAGGTTCCACTCCCATACCCGGATAGATATGATTTGGGGCATCAAAGCAATTAGGAATAAATACAAATAAAAGTCTCAACTGAACCATAAGGGTCTCGGACCATAACCCCATAGAATGGATTAATGACAATAGGGAAAAACCTAGAACCTAAATGGAGAATGAAAGATTGGGTCTCTGGGGAATCCCCAAACTATAAAGGAGTTGGAGGGGAAGCTAAAGTTGAATACTGGGAAATAAATTATGCAACTATGGATAAAGAAAGTACACTATGGGACTTCATAAGGTTGTAATGAGGGGGCACATTCAAAGTCAAGAAATTTATCAAAAAAAATTGAAAAGAGAAAAAAAAAAAACAAGACTTCCTTAGAAGGTAAAATTAAGGAAAATGGAAAAAAACTACAAAAAAGCAAAGATAATAAAAAATCTCCTAAAAGAAATCAAGTTAATAAAAGAACAACTTAGAAGTGCACCCATTAACAGATCAAATAGCCAAAAGATTGGATGTACCTACAACAAAAATACTACGCTCTCGACAATAAAGTGGGTAGGTGGTTAGCAAATAGATTAAGGAAACAGAGAGCAAAACAGATTATAAACCAGGTCAAAGAAGGAAAAAAACGTTAACAGAAACAACTAAGATAAGAGAAGCCTTCGAGAAATATTACACAGACTTATATAAAAAAGATAAAATAGACAAGACAGAACTAAAGTCATACCTTAAAGATCAAGGAATAGAACAGTTAAAACCAGAACAATTAAAAGAGCTAAATAGAGAAATATCCCTAGCCGAGATAGAGAATGCCATCAAAAAGTTCAAAAATAAATCACCAGGTATTGATGGCATGACAGCCTGCTATTATAAAACTTTCATATCAGAACTGAAAGAACATCTGAAAAGACTATATAATGAAATCCTGAAAGGTGGTAAGGTACCACCGTCCTGGCAGCAGGCTGCGATAACCCTGATTCAAAAAAAAACTCAGGCAATTTTAGACCTTACAGATTTTCGGCCAATATCTCTCTTGAATATTGATCTATAAAATTCCCTTTACTAGTATATTACGCGATTAGGTTAAAATTAATCTTAAATAATTACATAAAGGAGGAACAATCAGGATTTCTCTTCCAGGATCTACGACAGACAAGCTTCATAATATTAGAAAAATCATAAATCTAATTGAATATATAAAATGATAGACCGGACCTCCCAAACTTAATGATGGCTCTTAGATGCTGAAAAGGCCTTCTCGACAGGGTTAGCTGGGAATCCATGTTACCGTATTAAGAAAAATGGGAATACAAGCATGAGTTCCACAATGCCATCAGTGAAATATATATATAAACAGCAAGAGGTCGCAATCAAAATAAATGGAAGCCATTCCAAAAAAATTTGAAACTGAGGGAAGGGGACAAGGCAGGGATGCCCAATATCACCCCTGTTATTTATAAACTCAAGTAGAAATATTAATAAGAGATAATTACAAAACAGAACTTTTGCAAAGGTATAAACAAAAAATACTCCTTTAAAATCCTGGCGCTTAATATGACTTACATAGTCCTTTTTATTGAAGACCCGACATACAAATCGTAAAAAAGTCTTAAAGGTACAATGAAAGATACGGGGCCCTAGCAGGATTAAAAATAAACATCCACAAAACTAAGATGCTTGCATTCAACTTAACAAAAAAAGAAAAAAGAAAACTTTAAGAGAAATGACAAATATAAAGTAGAAAAATAAAATAAAAGCATTTGGGAATTCTATCTTGAAGACAATAATAAAAACCTATTAAAATAATTATGACTCAATTATGGTCATCAGTCCATAGTAAATTACAGGATTGGTCAGGAAAACAAACTCCTCACTACTAGGCAGAATAGGAGTATAATCAAAATGAATATTCTTCCCAAATTTATGTTCCTTTTTTTGAATATCCCTTTGATGCTAGCTAAATCTAATTTTGCACTCATGGAGGAAAAGAAATAAACAAATTTATATAGGAGGGAAAAAAAGCCCAGAGTCCGTTATAAAGATCGCGCTATACAACATAAGAACCAAGGGGGTCACTGGCTGTACCTGACCTACAGATCTACCATGACGCAGAGCAGCATTAGGTTGGAGTCAAGGAATGGGCCAAACCTTGTGGGAAAATCATAAGTTGCTATGAACTTAGAAGGGATACAAAATCTCTGCCCAAAGGAAGCTGGCATGCGTATCTTTGGCAGAACAAAGCTATTAAAGAAACTACCACAATAGACAAAGTCATTAAAAAATCACTTTATTACGATACACGCTTGATCAAAATATGGAATAAATACAGAAATATATTTCTCTCTTTATAAACAAGCTTCCTAAACTTATGGGGTGGTATCCAGATTGGAATCACAATTCTTGTGGTGCCAGAGCTGACAATAGACTACTGGCCAAGGTACCAAAGATATAATCCTGTGGAACAATGATGTAAACCTATACTAAAAAAAAAGGGAACAGATTATCTGGGAAAATTCAACAATGCCACTGGTATACTTATTTGCCAGTTGGAAAGTTTCTTTAAATCAGATACCCAAAAATGGGGAATTAACAAACAGAAATCAGGAATTCTAGATAAGGCAAATAACAGGCCCAGATAAAAAAAACGTGCTAGATGAATTACTCATTTTACAAGATATTATTAAAACAATACACAGAACAGGAGGAAGTGAAACCAAATGGCATGGTGCGATGGCGGCGGTAAGGAAAATATAAAGAAATGTAATTCACGTTAGAAACAGTGGGGAAGATTCTTATAAAGAAATTTATAAATGTTCACCAAATTCAGCTATTTGGGAAAACAGTATCAAAATGTGTATTATATAGAACGTTACGCCTCACACAGAATGTACTCGCACAAAATGAATATTCAAATACCACTCTCACACTGTTGGAAAAATGTGGCCAGACTGTGTGGGAACATTTCAATATGTCTGAGGTGGACGATGTAAAGAAGTTAAAAGATATTGGGGAGAAATTCATACCCACATATAACTAAAATAATAAAAATTAATTTTTAGGAAAAACCGAGGGCTACTTTACCTTTTAGGACCTGCTTTGGCAATGAAAGAGAAAATACCTGAAAAAAATTAAGAAAGCATCTTTTATTTCATTAAGGCGATTTCAGCTTGGCTGTGAATCGCTTCTTTAGGCAAGGTATTGAAGTCTGGGTACAGTGATCCCAAAGACAAACGTAATGGATGATCAAGATGCAGCAATTTCACAAAATGGATAAACTCTCCTTTTTTAATAAATAACCGGTCACCAGAATTCTACCAGCAAATCTGGCAGCCCTGGTCAGACTACGTTTCAGTTTTTCTTTTAGATACTAACTAGAAGGAGTAGAACTTAAATTTCTTTTTTAAAGTCGTAGAAATTAACCTAAGATTATTATTATTGTAAGAATTTTAATCTTATAGCATGTTATGAGACAGGATGAAATTAATCGTGCGCTTTTTACTAAAGTGATAGCTGGAGTGGAAGCCAGGGGAGGGAAGGGTGGGAGCATGGGGAGGGGGGGGTAACAAGGGGAAGGGATAAGAGGGGATGTACAATGGGTAATACCAAACATGGACTTTGATTAAATGGTCTTCTATATATCTTGATTATGGAATAATTACCCGCAATTAAGTAATTTGTGAAGGAACAAATAACCATATTTTGATTTCTGTACTTTAGTGTACCAATGTATACATATATACAGTGTTCTTTTCTTCTTAATATGTTTATAATTTCCCCCCGCTATCCCTCTTATAAATTCAATAAAATATCATTCACGGAAACCCGGTTCCTCCAGATCAGAATGCACCTGCTCTTAGCCGCTACGCCACTGCTGCTTTCTAAGGTTTTCCCTAATGTTTAAGTTTAGAAATGTTATTTTGATATTTGTGTGTTAGTAAAAGCAGTAGCCTGTAGAAGCTGATATTAAGGGACAAGGAAGTTCGCCCTGGAATTCAGATTAGACCAACACCCAGCCAACCTTCGGGGGAGGGCGGTTTATAAATACAACAATAAATAAATAAATAAAAATAAAACTCCTTAGCAAAGACAAAAGACCCCCTTTGGTTTTGCAAATTAAATCTGATAGCAGCACCCAGAGGTTCCAGCCATTGGAAAACATGTTGGGACCACCATTGGACAGTTTGAACTCTCCTTTGTTGCAGAGCTGAGGCGCGGGAGCCTCAGGTCATAACCGAAGGAAACAGCCATCTGATAACGCAGATAGCTGGGTGCAGTAGCAAGCCCACCCAGTTCTCTGAATGGACCTTCCCCGCTCTCCTTTCAGCACCATTGCGAAGTCTCGCGGGAAGACGCTTGACAGCGGAATTTCGTGATCCCATTCACAAAAGTTGTAATTGTATCTTTCCTTTGTATTGATGTTTCTTTATTGGTGTTTGGTAGGGGACCTGCCCCCTTTACCTGCCCCTTTGCCCTCTTTGATATTTGTGTATAAAAGTTCTTGCGCTTGGCTATGAGAGCGCGATTCTGCCCGAGCTGTCACCACTGCTTCCAAATAAAATACTTTGCCTTGAAGAAACACCGGCTTCCTGAGCCTCAATACGTTGCTGAGCTGAAATCACTTATTGTTACCCAAGCAGCAGTGGTAACAGTCCTTTGTTATTCACTGACATGTGTTATCACAGTGCTTGGAATTGTTATAATCTTTACCGACTGAGAAGGTGTAGCCTGGTTTTCACGCCTTGTGTTTTAATTTAAAATGTGCTTATTTTCTTTTGTGTATTTGTTCACTTCTTGCTCAACCTTTGTGGTTCCCTTTATTTTTTCGGTTGAGACCACCCCTCCCCTTTTTTTGCTAGACAGGGAAGAAGGAGGAGGAGGAGGAGGAGTTTGGATTGGTACCCTGCCTTTCTCTCCTGTAAGGAGTCTCAAAGGGGCTTACAAACTCCTTTCCCTTCCTCAGCCCACAACACCTTGTGAGGTAGGTCAGGCTGAGAGAGTTCATACAGAACTGTGACTAGCCCAAGGTCTCCCAGAAGGAATGTAGGAAAGGGGAAACAAATTGAGTTCACCAGATAAGAGTCTGCTGCTCAGGTGGAGGAGTGGGGAATCAAACCCAGTTCTCCAGATTAGAGTCCACCTGCTCTTAATCACTACTCCATGCTAGCTTATTGGGTCACCTGGATGCTGCCAGATTACCAGACCATGAGAAGAGGTCACCCAGAGCTTTGGGGTTGGATGTCATCAACATGCAGGGGACGGCACCCAGTGAAACGGTCCTGTATTCAGAGTTATGGCAGCAGCTGCCCCTGTCCTGATGCAGGGCTGGATGCCGCTGGTGGGTGACTGGTGTCAAAACAGATAGGCGGAGGATTCTCATTGGCAGGAGGGAGTTCACCCTCTTAGGCTGGCTGGTGCTACTTGGCCCCCATCTGAGCATGGGAAGCACCAGAGGGGAGGGGGTGTTCCTGGACCCAGCCTCGTTTTTTTGCAGAACGGGAGCATTTGCTGTTTGGTTTGAACTCTCTCACCATCCTCTCCCATCCAATTATTAACCTCTCACCGTGCTCTCCCATCCAATGATGACCCTGCTTATCTTCTTAGATCTTACCCGATCTGGCCAGGCTGGCCATCCAGGGTTGATTCCACACAGCATAATAATAACGGGTTACATCCATTATTTTAAAATCCGGGTCTATTTTATTCTGTTTTTGTCCTTTGCGTGGGTGCCCATTCTTTGGGAAAGAAATAAACTGTTTTCTGCTGTGTGCTGTTGGGATAATTTTTCTTTATTTGCTAAAACATTTATATCCCACCTTTCTTCTTGGTTCAAGGTAGCTTACGGCAGCTGGCAACGTTTTGGTGGTTTATCTGTGTCTGATGCCTCAAGAGTTAAGCACCAGCTGCTGAAACCCCTTCTTCCCTTCAGTGCCAGCCTCAGCACTTCCACCTTGCTTGTCTATACAGCTTGCTCTGTGGGTGTGGCTGCCCACTTCTCAGGGGGCTCAGAGTTTATAGCCCAGAGATGCTGTCTCTGACATAGACATGGAAGAATGGGGTCTCTGATTGTGATGTCACATAGGACTAAAGACATACTGTACACAACTGGAGAACAGTTTTGCCCACAAGCATCTGGAAAATGTCTGCTGGTATGGACCAGAGGATATGACACTCTGTGGCAGGTGATTTCAGGATTTATGTTAAAACTGTCAGTCAAGCTTATGGCCAAAACCTAAGGCTGGGAGCAGCAGAATGGCAGCCGAAGGCAGCTGCTGCTGCAATTTCCTGAGGGCCAAAATAGGTGTGACAGAGATCAGGGTTTGCCAGCAACCTGTACGAATGAAATACAGCGTACACACGTCTGAAATCTAGACTGGGGTTACACCGGAAGGGAAAAAGGTGTAGAATCCTTGGCTTCTTAGCCATTTTAGAGAGAGAGAGAAAGATGCTTCAAAGGCCTCCCTGCCACAAAAACACAAACAGGAAGGCTGGTTTCAGTTGGCTGGAAGGCTGTCGTGCCGTCCCCCTTCTCTTGTGTGGCTGTCAGCCCTCAGTGCCTCTCTGTTATCTATCAGCTGTGTCTGCTCTGGCCTGAAGGGGCAAAAGTTTTTTTTCACCTGAGCCAAGCATAGGAAGATGGTGCTGTGTGGTTTAGGGCAGTCATGTGTCCACTGGATGGTCACCCAGAACAGCCTTTTTTCCTGGCCCTTCTTCACTGTGGGTCATCTGCATCTATTAGGTGGCTGTTTGTTTTGAAACCGGGGCTTGACTGGAATGCGTATTACATTTATTAGTCACACAAACTTGGAAGGTTCCATGGCTCAGCTAGGGCAGCCTCTGCTAATCGTGCGGAAAGTTCCAGGTTGAACCCCTAGCAGCCCTCCAGTGAAGGATCCGGCTGTGGGTGATCATGTGAAAGGCAACCTTGTGCGAGATCCTGCAGAGCCATTGCTGGTCCGAGTTGACAGGCCTGACTTGACCTGGCCTTGCTGGACCGAGGGTCCAGTTCAGTATCTGGTCACCTCAGGGGTTCTTGTGTTCTGGGGTGGGGGTGGGGGACCTGCGGCTCAGTGGAAGAGCCTTTGGTTTGCATGCAGAAGTCCCTGGTTCAGCGCATAGTCCAGTTAAAAGGTGGCACGCCAAGTAACATGAAAGGCCTTTCTTGGCCTGAGACCCGGCAGAGACGCTGCCAGTTTTGGATAAACGATACTGGCTGTAATGGGCCAGGGCTCAGATTCAGCAGATGGCAGGTTCATGACTTCAAGAATGTGCAATTCCTGACAGTATAACTTGCCTCTATACCCTTCACAAAATTATTTCCAAAGGCCATTTTTCTTAGAACACTGAGCATAAACCTCAGAGAGATGTTGTCAAAGGCCTTCTCTGCATCCAATCAGAGCAGCGCTACTTGCTTGTCGCAGTGCTTCTCATAGTATTCCATCATGTTCACTGTCTTTCAGTTGTCTTTCTGGCAAGAAACCACTTTGATCATCATTTATGAAAGTTCTTAAAAAATCTTTTTGCAAAAATTGATGCAACCATTTTGTAATTGTTATTTAAAAGTGAAATTGGTCTGTAGTTTTTAACATCAGTCAAATTTTGGTCCTCTTTAGGCATCAAAGCTATGTTAGCGTCTCTCCACAAGTCTGGAATTTGCCCTTTTTGTGAAATCCCATTCATAATTTCAAGAAGAGGTTCCATTAGTACATCTGCAAAAGTTTTGTAATATAATGCTGGTAGTCCATCAGGCCCCAGTGATGTATTCAGCTTTATCTGCTTCAGAGTCTCTACTAGTTCCATAGTTGAGCGTGGGTCATTCATTATCTCTCTTTGTTCTTGGGAAAGTCCGCCCTAGAGGATGGGGCGGTATAAAAGTTTAAAAAATAAATAAAATAAAAATAAATAAAATAAAGTTGTGGTATATCTTGCTTAGGTACAGATCCTTTTTTTACACATTACAATCAAATAATTTTGAATAATATTTTAAAAAGGCATTCTTAATTATTTTCTCATCAGAGACTAAATTACCTTTCCATTTTATTTTTGTAATAAAATCTATTCTCTTTAATTTTTCTTAATTTTGCTGCTAACAATCTCCCTGGTTTGTTGGCTCATTCAACTATCTTTTGCTTAGCAAACTTCAGGTTTAATTCCATTTCTTTAGCTGTCAGCATCAAATTGGAGAGGTGAGCAGGGGCTAACCCTAGCTAGCCCAGTCATGGGCCAAATGTTGGTTGCAATCCTGTAGCTCAGGTACTAACCAAAGCTCAACTGAACAAAGACCAAGCACTAATCATGAAAAGAGTGGATAATCTGCAGCTCTACTTCAGGTTCACACTTCCTCACCAGCTGTGCATAGTTCATTTTACAGGTTTTTCAGAGGAAATGTGTATTATTTGGGGCATATTTTTGCAGCATGGTGTATTTTTAAAACATCTTCTGGAAATATTTTGCTGCCTACCTGTGGGGGTGGGGCGGGGAGACATTTTTTCATGTCTGAATTTTGTTCTAGGCTCTGCTTTGTCTTCAAGAGAGTGAGCTATAAGACAAACAGGATTGGAGCTCATCCTTTAAGAGAAGATGAGCGCCATGAAGCAAGTCAGCGGCCGCAACAGAAGGGCAAAATGGAGGCACACAAGGAGGAGCTGGATGAAAATGGTGAGGCTTTACTTATTCATTGCTTTAGAATAATCATCTGCCTCCTCTTCAGGAAACGGAAGGAGGACTTGCCCTGGAAGGGTTGCCAGTTTTGGTTGCAGCAGCTTGGAGGGGGGTGGATGTAGCAGATGGGTGTGGGGGGGGGTGCCATGCAATTCTGCAGCCTGTCTCAGCAGTAGTCTAATAAAGCAGGGAAAGGTACAAAAGGGGTTGAAGCACCTTCCCTAGGAGCAAAGGCTTTCTGGTCTGGAGGAGAGATAGCTAATAGGGAGTGGTGATGAGATGCCATGAGATGTTCAGGGGAACAAAATGAGACATGGTGCAGCAAAGGTGGCAGAGAGACATGTTTGCCTGCTGCCAAAATGAGAAGGCAAAATCCATCCATGCAGTCCAACCAGTGGCCCAGGGAGTCCCGTTTATTGGTCCAAGGCAGATTGTGTCCATACCACAGCATCCTCTGTGTGCTGGGCAAACCAAGCCATGTGACCTCCTTCTGAGCAGCCTGGCAATTCTCTGCCCACCCTGAACCAAAAGCATGTCCTTGACAAAAAAAACCCCTTTTTAACCAGTGACATGAAAGGCTGCAAAACTTGCCTCTCCATGAAACGCAAGAATGATTGTGAAGAGCCCCAGGGGGATTTCCACCATGGGGGGGGGGGGGACACTGTGGCAATTCACTGTTGGTAAGTGGAAGGTGATGCAGGCAGGAACAGGAAATCCCAACTTCCAAGTTTATGTTGATAGGCTGACCACTGTGTGAAACAGGATGCTGGATTAGATGTTGTGATCCAGCAGGCTCTTCTTAAGTTCTTGCACAGAGATATATTCCCTTGACATGGTAACATGACTGAGCATAAAACATCCCTCCTGGATCAGACCATCCAGTGTACCATCCTTCCATACAGTAGTTGCCAGTTCCTCTTGAGGGCCAATATTAGGGCATGGAGGCCAAGCCCTTCCCCTGATGTTTCCTCTTGGCACTGGGATTCAGAGAATGACTGCCTCTGAACATGGAGGTTCTACCCTAGATATACTCAGAAAAAGATGTTAGTAGGGTTGTATATTCCTCCACTACAAAACTCAACATGCTGAACATCCCTTGTTATAGAATGCTCCACCTGCATCCTAGTGCCTACCTAGCCCTGTTCCCCTCTCCTTATTTGAGTGAAAGTTTGAAAGCAAAAATACTAGTATCAAGTAGTATCTAGTATCAAAGTTCCTGTCTTACAAACTTACTAGAGTTCTTTGAGGGTGTAAACAGGCATGTGGATAAGGGGGAACCAGTGGACATTGTCTACTTGGATTTCCAAAAGGCTTTTGACAAAGTTCCTCACCAGAGACTGTTGAGAAAACTCAGCAATCAAGGAATAAGAGGGGAAGTCCTGCTATGGATTAAAAACTGGTTGAGGAACAGGAAACAAAGGGTAGGTATAAATGGGAAGTTCTCACAATGGAGAGATGTAGGGAGTGGTGTCCCCCAAGGATCCGTTTTGGGACCAGTGCTCTTTAACTTATTCATAAATGACTTGGAAGTAGGGGTGGGTAGCATGGTGGCCAAGTTTGCAGATGATACCAAATTATGTAGGGTGGTGAGAACCACAAAGGATTGCGAAGAGCTCCAAGCGGACCTTGATAAATTAGGTGAGTGGGCTAAGAAATGGCAAATGCAGTTCAGTGTAGCAAAATGTAAAGTGATGCACATAGGGGCAAAAAATCCAAACTTCACATACACGCTACAGGGGTCAGTGCTATCAGTCACAGACCAGGAAAGGGATTTGGGCGTCTTAGTTGATAGTTCCATGGGAATGTCAACTCAATGCATGGCAGCTGTGAAAAAGGCAAACTCTATGCTGGGGATAATTAGGAAAGGAGTTGATAATAAAACTGCAAGGATTGTCATGCCCTTATATAAAGCCGTGGTGCGACCGCACTTGGAGTACTGTGTTCAGTTCTGGTCGCCACATCTCAAAAAGGATATCGAAGAGATAGAAAAAGTGCACGAGGATGATTGAGGGACTGGAGCACCTTCCTTATGAGGAGAGGCTGCAGCATTCGGGACTCTTTAGTTTGGAGAGGAGACGTCTGAGGGGGGATATGATTGAAGTCTATAAAATTATGCATGGTAGAAAATGTTGACAGAGAGAAATTTTTCTCTCTTTCTCACAATACTAGAACCAGGGGGCATACATTGAAAATGCTGGGGGGAAGAATTAGGACTAATAAAAGGAAACACTTCTTCACACAACGTGTGATTGGTGTTTGGAATATGCTGCCACAGGAGATGGTGATGGCCACTAACCTGGATAGCTTTAAAAAGGGCTTGGACAGATTTATGGAGGAGAAGTCGATCTCTGGCTACCAATCTTGATCCTCCTTGATCTGAGGTTGCAAATGCCTTAGCAGACCAGGTGCTCAGGAGCAGCAGCAGCAGAAGGCCATTGCTTTCACATCCTGCATGTGAGCTCCCAAAGGCACCTGGTGGGCCACTGCGAGTAGCAGAATGCTGGACTAGATGGACTCTGGTCTGATCCAGCAGGCTAGTTCTTATGTTCTTATGTTCTTATGATCCAGCAAAACTCCTAGAGTTTTATGACCTTGGCTTTGATTCCCCAGGATAAGTTCTTTTGCTCTGAGAAGGAAGGAAGGAAGGAAGGAAGGAAGGAAGGAAGGAAGGAAGGAAGGAAGGAAGGAAGGAAGGAAGGAAGGAAGGAAGGAAGGAAGGAAGGAAGGAAGGAAGGAAGGAAGGAAGGAAGGAAGGAAGGAAGGAAGGAAGGAAGGAAGGAAGGAAGGAAGGAAGGAAGGAAGGAAGGAAGGAAGGAAGGTAGGTAGGTAGGTAGGTAGGTAGGTAGGTAGGTAGGTAGGTAGGTAGGTAGGTAGGTAGGTAGGTGATATATATATATATATATATATATAGATAGATAGATAGATAGATAGATAGATAGAGAGAGAGAGAGAGAGAGAGAGAGAGAGAGAGAGACTTTAATGTCATTGTGCACGCACAACGAAAATACAAAAACACAAATGACCTACTGTTGCATAATCACCTGCCATTTTCAATATAGGCTTTCAAGAGTGAACCCTAACCCTTAGTCAGATACCATCATATCAAAGGCGCTTTCTTTGACTCTCA
The DNA here is from genome assembly GCF_021028975.2 of Sphaerodactylus townsendi. Taxonomy (NCBI): domain Eukaryota; kingdom Metazoa; phylum Chordata; class Lepidosauria; order Squamata; family Sphaerodactylidae; genus Sphaerodactylus; species Sphaerodactylus townsendi. Next base: position 89,109,268 of record NC_059434.1, on the reverse strand, counting down.
AAAGCTTGTAGTCTGAAAATCTTGTCCTACTGGACTTGAATCTGGCTCTTCTACTGCAGACCAAGACAGCTACTCTGATGGTATCTAGTCATTACAGAGGCAATGAAACATCCAAAACACTGATGTTTACGTGGATTTTGTCTATCAATTTTTAGAAGCAACAAAATATGCTACTTAGAACTTCTTCTTTATATACTCTATGAGTATATTCTATTTCAACGGTACATCGTTTTTTTCTGTGTCGTTAGCTCCCCTGAGCCTGAGTTTGGTTGGGAAAGTGTAGAGTAAAAGTCAAATAAAAAGCTAGATTGCCAGATGATGTCAAATCTACATATGACTGTAGGAGGGACTGTGGCTCAGTGACATGCAGAAGGGCCCAGTGTGGGTCCTTCTTGGCACGCCCCATTAAATGAGTTAGGAGTGGGTGATGTGAAAGATTTCAACCTGAGACCTTGGAGAGCCATTGCTGGTCTGAGTAAACAGTACAGGCCTTGATGGACTGAGGCAGCTTAATGTGTTCATCTGTGTCTGTAATAAAAAATTTAAAATAATGACCCATTTTGCACAGCACAAATAAAATGTTTTGAGGTTGTCATACAGAGGCGTAGTGGGCCCAGATAATGGCACCCGGGGCATGACTGGCTCTGGGCGCCCCACCCCCACCCCGTGGACACCCCCCCCAGCCTGGCTCCCCGCCACCACCATCCCAGCTCGGAGGGGAAGCGTGCACAAGCAGCCTGCTCAGCCTGCAGCTGGCGCCTGCCTGGAGTAGCCTGCTCAGAGTGGGACGTGGCTGTGAAGAATGGGCAAGCATTTGCACTGGTAAAGTTTGCAGTTTACTGCCGTAGGATTTCTTTCTCTTTTTTTGGAGCAGAATCCAAGGTTTGTTTTTGCAACTTGAGGAACCTCAGGGAAGAAAACAGCCAGTCACTCGTCCAGGCATCAGCTGACAACCTGTGTGCCTTGGCAGAGAGCAAGCTGGCGGGAGTCCTGCGGGCCATCTGCAAGTATCGGCAGAGCATCCACAAGGTAGAAATCCTTCCAGACTTCTGTGACTTGGAGCACGTTCCTGTGCGGTTCCAAGGTGAACAGGAGACTAGTTAGAAAATTATCTCTGGAACTATCTGTCAATGTGGCTGATGGCCTCGGCCACTCGTCCTCTCCGCCTTGACTGGCTTTCGGCATTATTGCGAGGATAAAATGGAAAAGAGGAGACAGATGTGAGCTGGTTTGGGTGCCTGTTCGAGAGAATGGTGAAAAGAGTTGAGAAATGGCTCTGCTTTTTAGCTTCTTGATCAGGGTTCTCCAACAATCTTTTTGAGCCTGTGGAATTTTATTGCAGGTGTGAGCACTCCTACAGAATGGCCAGCACAGGAGGTGGAGTTAAGTAAACACACAAAGAAAGGGGTGGGAGTGTAAATATTCACACAGAGAAGAAGCCCAAAGGGGAAAAGAACAGAATAAGAAGAGTTTGGATTTTGTCAATCATAAGGAGTCTCAAAGCGCAATACCAAGTGTTACCAGCCGCCCTGGTAATTTTTAAAATGGTTGATTCCCCACTCACCATTTGATGCAGGCTACTCACGGCAAATAACCTGGGGTCCTGCAGCACTCCCCACTACACCAGCGGCGACAACGCAGCCACCCCGATTCTGCCGCTCTCCCACCCCCTCAGCGTGCATCATTTTGGATCCTGGGCGGAAGTGCACCTTTTTGAAAACCACACGCCAAGCACAGGGCAGTGGGGAACTCCAGGGGTGACTCCGGGTTTGAGTTTCCCACCCCGGTAGTGACGTGGAGCCTTTTGCCCAATAAGGAAGCGCGATGCATGCACAGCCTTTTTTTATATCGTGGAGCTGAGATCTATTTGTGGCAATGTAGTCAGTTAACAATGCAAGGGAGCACTCAGTTAAAGCCTAGTATTTATCCCCTTCTGCCACTAGAGCTTCTGTGGCTTAGCTGGGTAATGTAGCCTTGTGCTGCAGTGTGAAACCTTGCCAGTTCTAGTCTGACCAGGGATGACTTTTTTTATTCGTGTATGAAGGAATTGGGGCAGATTTTTGAACAGGACAAGTTTTTTCTGTTTAAGCTGAAAGCAGCGTGATTCTGATACACCGATCCCACTGTCATTCGCATTTACTTGAAACACACCACCATGAACCCCCACAGTTTCTGTCCCCAGCACAGTTTAAACACCTTGCATTCACTTAAAGTCTGGTGTTTACCCCCTTTTGCCACTAGAGCTTCTGTAACTTAGCTGGGTAGCAGGGGCATAATGAGGCAGCCCTGGGCAAACTGTAGCCCTGGGCAAAACCTGAGTTGGATGCCCCCCCCCCATGGGCGGCCACTCCACCATGACCATTTTTTGCACCAGGACATTGGTGCCTGCATTTTTAGACATATCAGCACCAAAATTTCAGCATATCATCAGGATACTGTCCTTATGCTACTCCCCAAGTTTGGTAAGGTTTGGTTCAAGGAGTCCAAAGTTATGGACTCCCAAAGGGGGTGCCCCATCCCCCATTGTTTCCAATGGGAGCTAATAGGAGATGGGGACTACAGTTTTGAGGGTCCATAACTTTGGACCCCCTGAACCAAACTGCACCAAACTTGGGGGGTGCCATCATCTCCAGATGATACCCTGAAATTTTGGTGCCAATACATCCAAAAATGCACCCCCTGCAGGAACATCCTAGAAATTTGCCCAAGAATCTTTGTTCTGCATTGAGTTTTCTGCATTGCTGTCAATGGGGGTTGCAGGCTGTGGGGGGGCACATTTCTGAAGGCACAGTCTCAAAACTTTCAGGGTCTCATCAGGAGACTGCCCTAATGATACCCCCCAAGTTTGGTGCAGTTTGGTTCAGGGGGGCCAAAGTTATGGACCCTCAAAACTGTAGCCCCCATCTCCTATTAGCTCCCATTGGAAACAATGGGGGATAGGGGCACCCCCTTTGGGAGTCCATAACTTTGGACTCCCTGAACCAAACCTCACCAAACTTGGAGGGTAGCATAAGGACAGTCTCCTGATGATACGCTGAAATTTGGATGCCACTAGCCTAAAAACTGCGCCCCCTGCAGGCCAAAAATGGAAAACCACTAAAATACCCAAAAACGAACCCAGCATTTTGATGCCCCCCACAAGGTGATGCCCTGGGCAGATGCCTACCTTGCCCAATGGGCATTACACCAGTGCTGGGTAGGGTAGCCTTGTGCTGCAGTGTGAAAGCTTGCTGGCTCTAGTCCAGGAGTGAGTAATTTTTCAGTTTGTTTTTAGAAGCCATTTCTTCGTTTCCTCGTTTCTATGTCGGTCTGCGCGTGCTCGCACAGACGTGGATTCGACAGGGAAAAAGTAAAAAAAAATCCTGCCCAGCAGCAGCAGCAGGATTGGCCCCTGAGTTGAACGCGCGTTCCACAGCTTCAGAGTGGGGAATCTTGGTGGCTGCTGCCTGATGTGTTGGCCTAGTGCACAGCGGAAGGACTAGGTGCCAACTCACCCTTGCTAGAACAGGAGGTAACTGCTTGCAGTATAAGAAAAAGAAACACTCAGACAGTAGATTTAGTTCCAACAGGAATACTTTTATTCTTGTTTCAAAGGAACAAAATAACAATAACTATCCACTTCTACTCTGGACAACAATCTGAGCCCTAACCTGAAGGTGAAGGAGAGGTACCCGAATTGGGTATGCAGGCATCTTATATAGTTTTGTCGGGCAACTCATTAGTTAGATGATCTAATCATCCTGGCCTGTGACCCTTTCACTTCTGCTGACTGTTACATGCCAATCACTGCAGACCCAGACAGAGAGGCTCCGACCTTTACAATTCTGCTGACTGTTACATTCCAGTCATTCTAGACCAGCATATGACCACCTTGCAATTTTCAATATCCTGACACCCCTTCTCATATCTGGTTGGAATGTTGCCTCATTACATAATATTTACAAACAAAATAATTACAAACAAAAGTCATTCACATTATTTACACTCATTACATAGTTAGTACATAGTCAGTACACAGAGTTACTTATTTCACTCACTTTGTACAGAGTCCTTGCCAAATTGTACATCTGCTAAACCCAAACCAAACACCAAGTCATTATGTTTTTGTATTGGTAATGGCTTTGTTAAGATGTCGGCTATGTTTGCAGATGATTCACAGTACTGCAACTTAATCATATTTGACTGTATCAGTTGTTTTACATTTTGGAATTTCACAGCTACATGTTTAGTACGACTTTTAAGGTTTTCGTTCTCTGCCATGGCTATACATGTCTGTGAGTCTTCAAAAACTGTTATAGGTTGTTCACATTTCTCACCCAGGTCTTTTAGCAACTGCATAACCCATTGTAGCTCATTGCATGCCTCATTAAGAGCCGCATACTCTGCCTCAGCAGTTGAAGTGGCAACCGTTGTTTGTTTCCGAGATCTCCAACAAATCGGATGGCTGCCATATTGCATATAATAACCACTCACTGACTTACATCCTGAGTCCTCTGCAAATGAGCTGTCCGCATACACCACTAAGTCCTTATTGTTTTGGTTAGAAAAGTGTAAACCATAGTTAGCAGTTCCCTTCAAGTAACGAATTACTCTTTTTAGCCCCGTCCAGTCTTTCTCAGTAGGTTTTGCAACTGTTCTACTTAATAAACCTACAGCAAAAGCTATGTCTGGTCTTGTCCAGTTAGCAATGTGCAGCAGGCTGCCAATTAAGGAACGATATAGGTCTTGCCTTTCAAATGCTTTGCTGTTATCTTGCTTACAAAAATCAGCCACCATTGGGGTTTGTGCCACTTTGGCATCTTGCAGACCAGCTTTTTGTATGACACCCTCTATCTTTTGTTTTTGTGTCAGAAACACATCCCCTTCTTCAGATTTACTGACTTGAATACCCAGGTATTGCTTTAGATACCCCAAGTCTTTCAGCTTAAAGTGTTTACTCAACTCAGTGTAAAGTTGTTTGATTTGGTTGTCTGTTTTTGCAACCACACAGAGATCATCAACATAAATCATCAAAATGATACATTCATCACCAGTACCTCTGGTATATATACAGGCATCGGCCACACTTTGGTCAAATTTCATTTCACATAATGCTTTGTGTATGCACCTGTTCCAACATCTGGCTGACTGTTTCAGCCCGTACAAAGCTTTGTTGAGCTTATAAACTTTATCAACTTGTTCATACTCATAACCTGGTGCTTGCTTCATGTATATGGTCTCTTGCAAATCTGCATTTAAATAAGCTGTTTCAAAATCAAAGTGCCTCATTTTAAAGTCTCTTTGCTCAGCCAGAGCAATCACTAATCTCATGGATTCTGCCTTTGCAGTGGGTGCATAAGTCTGATCATAACTGTCAAACTTTGTTTGAGAGAAGCCTTGTGCGACTAATCTTGCTTTATATTTGCAAGTCCCATCGGGCATAGGTTTACGCCTGTATACCCATCTTGCACCTATGATCGGCTTATCAGTAGGTTTATCAACAATGTTAAACACTTTTAAGTTCACCAAGGATTCAAACTCATTGTCCATAGCCTGATTCCATTTTTCCTGTTCCTCAGGTGGACATTTCAACATATCATGGAAACCTTGTGGTTCTGTCCCTAATTGGCACACTCTCACTTCTTGTACCATAAACCTTTTTGGTGGTATGCCTTTATTTGCTCTTTCTGATCTGCGTGGTATAGCTATTTCTCCAGTTTGCTCAGCCCCCTCCTCTCCCTGGCTTCCTTCCTGATCACTATCACTGTTCTGTTGTTGCTTAAGGCCGGAGCAGATGTGTGACCTTGAACAGGGAGTGGGGGGTTATTATTGCTGTCACTAGGTGCTGTGTCATGGCTTACTGGTGGTAAGAACACTTCAGAGTTTTGATGCACATGTTCCCAACCTGTATGCTTTTCAAAGTTGTTTCACTGCGTGAGATCTGAATTCGTCCCTGCCCCAATGAAAATCCATCGGCTTTGGTATTCCTGCGCATATCCTACAAAAGCGCCAGTCTCTGCCATTTCTTTTGTCCTTTTTTCCGTTGCTGTCTGGGAATGAGGGACGTTAGCAAAACTCCCAAATATTCTAAGATTGTTTCCAGGGAAGGGCCTTTTTTCCAAACATTCTGAAAAATGGTGTTTCATTGATGCCGAACTCCACAACCTGTTTATTACATGTGTGGCAGCTAAGACAACCTCTCCCAAGAAATGGAATGGAACCTTGGCATCATTTATCATGCAATCCCGCATTGTTTGAAGAATACCCTAATAGATCTCCTCTCAGCCACGCCATTTTCAACCGGAGCTGAACGGATTTGTTCTCCTGTGGCTAATACCTTTCTGTGTCCAGCCATGTTTGGAATTTGTTCCCCATGAACTCACCGCCTCTGTCAGATTGCAGGCAAGCCACCTTGTGAGGGAACCTCGGTTCAAATCATTGAGACCCATTCCTTAAACCTTGTAAAGGCTTCATCCTTAGATTTCAACAACAAGCAGCAGTAAGAATATCTGCCATAATCATCAATCAGCAGAAGAAATATATATTGTACACCCGGCTTGATTGGAAAGGGACCAAGCTGAGTCTGCATGGACTGGTTCAAATGGTCTTTCCATTTGTCTGTAGCTCTTTTTTTGGGGAGTTGGATAGGATTTCACCTTAACCCCACTACAGACTGAACAGTCTAGGAATGCTTTGCAAGGCTTTACACTCAAATCACATACTTTTGCCAACTGCTTGATGGTGGCAAAACTTGCATGTCCCTAGGACTCTGTGAAGATAGTGCACACAATCATCATGCATAGGCTTATTGGCTAGACTTGAAACGTTGTACATTTTCATTTTGCCCTTTATCAGTCATAACATACATTTTAATGCATAGAGTGTACCTTTTGCACACTCTATGTCATTCTGCCATACTGGCACAACCCTGTCTATCAAATATAGTTTTGTACCCTTGTTCAGCTAAACTTGGGACGCTCAACAAACAAAAATCCAGTCCAGGAACACACAACACATTTTGCAACTTTTTGCCTAGGCATGGTATGTAGGCGGTTCCTTGCAGCGTAACAACGACTGGTGATCCATCGGCCAAGCTGACATGCTTCACACTTGCCTTGGACTCCTCAGTCAATAGGTGATGAGCATTTACGACATGCTCTGAGCAGGCAGAGTCCAAGAGCCAGATGGGTTGGTTTCTCTGGACATGGGTTCTCCAGCAATGCCGTCAAGTGGTGCTCCTTCTTTCCTCTTCCCCGTTGTCCTTTTAGCTGGCCCCTTCTTCTCCCCCCTTCTGTGGGCATTCTCGGAGAAGATGATTGAGTAAGAACCACAAGCGGAAACAACGCTCCCGAACTTTACATATGACCTTGGACAGTTCAGGGAAAGCTGGGTTTCACTTTTGCCTCTGGAAACAGCAGGCTTCTCTCTCTGGCCTTTCTGTGGCTTCAAGGCAAAGCTCTCTTTGTTTCTGGAGCTCCAGAAGCCGTGCAGTCACATAGTCTAGAGAGTCAAATCATCTTCCTTTATGCTCTGCATACTATAGACAAAATTGTCCCAGCTGTCATCTAGGGAAGATAGTACAATATGGAGCCCTATGCTGTTCGGTGAAAGTCATGCCTCTGTCTTCCAGCTCGGCGAATAGTGTATGCACTTAGCTGTTGGACATGGTTGGCCACATTTTCACCTCCTTTCAGCTTCAAATTGTATAAGCGTCTGGTCAAGATTGCATGGAACCAGCAGTCACCGTCTGGTACAGGTCCTTCAACACCTTCCAGCAGTCGGAAACCTTCTCAGCAACCCGTAGATAAGATGGAGCTGGGAGTTTTCCACAGCCAACATTATGGACGCCTTGGCTCTAGCATCTGCCCTCTGCTCTGCTGCTGTGCCTGGGTTCGGTGGGGTCACGACTACAGCCCATAAATGTTCACGTGTAAGAAAGCTCTGCATTTTCACACTCCCATGCTGAGTAGTTCCCTGCAGTCAACCGTTCAAAATAAAACTGCACATGGTGGATGTCATCGTGTCACACTGCCTCGATACTCTCTAGCTTCAGTGGTTGGGATACTGGGCCCACTTAACCAAATGTGTTGGCCCTAGTGCACAGCGGAAGGACTAGATTGCTTAACTCACCCTTGCTAGAACAGGAGGTCACTGCTTGCAGTATAACAAAAAGAAACACTCAGACATTCGATTTAGTTCCACCCGGACCACCTTATCTCTTGTTTCTCCAAGGCACAAAAATAACAATAACCATCCACTCTCTACTCTGACAACAACCTGAGCCCGAACCTGCAGGTGGGGAGGGGTGCTGAATTGGGTATGCAGTCTTCTTATATAGTTTTGTCCAGCAAATCATTAGCTAGATGATCTAATCATCCTGGCCTGTGACCTTTTCACTTCTGCTGACTGTTACATGCCAGTCCACCCAAGACTGAACAGAGGAGGCTCCGACCTTTCTGGTCTGCATTGTACCTTGCCGTACAGGGCCCCAGACAGAGAGGCTCCGACCTTTACAATTCTGCTGACTGTTACATTCCAGTCATTCTAGACCAGCATATGACCACCTTGCAATTTTCAATATCCTGACATGATGATCGTTTGTGGGACAGAGGCTGCCGTGGGCATGCTGAAACCATGCTCAAAAGGTCCCGGTTTTTCCCAAAACGGTTTGACTCTACTTCCATTTTTGAAGTGGGGAATCGACCAAATGATTTCAGAGTGATTTCAGCTTTGGCAGCAATGAGCAAATGCAGAGGCAGGCTGCCTTCAGAGCAGAGGTTCTTTATTGTGATTTCAAACTCCTTCCAAGCCATCACTGGACTGGGCAGAGCAAAGCACAGACCTCTTATACAGTTTTAGTCAAAGGGAGGGAGGGAGGGGGGCAGTCCCCAAAAACACAATACAAAAAATCTAAAGCAAAGAGGAGGAAGACAGTCTATTGCTTGTGCTGATGAGATTAAGTCCCAAAAGGAGGAGGCTGCACCCTCTTTGGCTTGTGCCTTCAGAGTCTGACAGTGGAAAGTTCAAATAGTCCAATGGGAAGTAGAGTGACATCTTCCAAGGGCCACAGCATACCCTGATTCTATTACTTTGTCAGTCCAAAGGTCCTTTGGTTGTGTTGATGAGTTTACCTGCCAGGCAAGTGGCAGGAGGGTGTTGGCCAGATTACATATCCTAGCAGTTCCCAGAAACCCCGATCCAAGCAAGGCAAAACCAAAATACATCTACATTATACATGTCCATATATATATATATATATACAAAATGAATACCATTCTTATTTGTACATCCCTCAACCCAAAGTGTAGACACTTACATCTTCCCAGGCACACACACACGCACACACACCCCTGGGCTGGCCTCCTGAAGGAGAACATCAACAAATCCTTTATTAATACAAACACACACACACGGGTAAAGAAACAGGGCAAACTGGAATATATTTTAGAAACTCTGGGGATTCATGGGTTACACAAGGAAGCTGCCCTAACTAGGATGTCCAATCTGTTGAGCTCCATCTCTGAATTCCCAGCCTCTTTTGCTCCCTCCTAGAAGCCAAAATGTCACATTTACGCTGGGCAGGATTTTCCCCCACACCATTATTTAACTTTTCCAGTTTTGGTCAATTGTAGCACCACATTCCTGGTGGTTCTCCAAGGTCCACCAAATCACTGTTCAGTGATTTTTTGCTTTCTTGGTGATCTGAAATATTTTAATATAACTTGACCCTATTAAATTGGCTTTTTAAGGTAGAAGAAAGTAGGGAAATCAGTACAAACCTTGTTTAATTTTCCTTTCAACTAATTTGGCACAAAGAATAGTTTCACCGTGCAGTAATCTAGCATAGAGAAGAGGCACTGGAAACGAAACCTGAAATCGGTTTATCGGTAGGATCCTTTCAGGGCTTAACTAAACCGCTTCCTCTACCTCTACAAGTGTAGAAGCTTCACTCTGCAAAAGCCCCATATCGAAATGGAACTGCTGGGACCGCCGTGTCTGCCACAGAACCTCAGGTGGCTGGTTGGGGGCACTTACTTGGCTTCTGCCAATTACATTTAACCTGGCTGAGAAGCCAATTTCCCTGGGTTTTCTGTCCCTTCCCACTTTCTTTTTCCTTTGCTGGGTTTTCCTTTTGCTTCTTGGCCCAAGATTTGTGGGGCCATCCTTCCAGGCCCTTTTCTTTCTTTCTTTCTTTCTTTCTTTCTTTCTTTCTTTCTTTCTTTCTTTCTTTCTTTCTTTCTTTCTTTCTCAGTCTATGTCTCACAGATTCCCACGCTCTCGGTCGGTCTCCCTGTTTTCCTTAGGAAAAGAAGGGCGACAGTTGTCTTTGCCGGCTGCCACTTCCTCCTCCCTTCCAAAAAATAATGGCACACGCCTGGCTTTCAACCTGCTCACGGGAGCAGTAGCTGCTTCAGGCAGCTCTGGAGGGATCTTCTCTGAGCCTGCAAGGAGCGCTCCTTGAAACACCCAGACTGACCTGTGTGAACAACAGGATAGACACTGAAGTACGATACAATTTAAACACAAGGGAGACAGATTTCTTGGGAATAAGCCCCACTGAATGAATGGCGGTATCAGTCTCCCTAAAAAGGCATTGTGCTGCTGGGGAAAACCCCTAAACTATTCCTGTTCATCAAAAGCAAAAAAGCAGGCTCACAACAACATGGAGATGTTTAATCGTGGGGGGTGGGGTGGGGGGAGGAGAATGGGAAAGATGGAGAAAGTTGATCTTCCCCTCTGGGCATATGAGCGGAGTCCCCAGATGCTGGTGTCTTCTGGGGCCTGCACTGATATTTGGAAGACGCAGTGTGGCATAGTGGCTAGAGTAGGATCTGGGAGACCCACGTTCAAGCCCCCATTCTGCCATGGGACCGCTGGCTGGGGGACACTGGGCCAGTCCCAGCATGTCTGAAGTTCCTGCCTCGCAGGGCTGTCATGAGGACAGAATGGAGCACGGGAGAATTATGTCAGGCGCTCCGGGTCCCTCACAGGGTGTAAATGAAGTGAATAAATAAAACGATGTGGTCCCCCAGATGAACTAGCTGCAGTGTCTCCTTCCCGTCTCCCGGGGCTGCTTCCTTGAAGGGGGAATGGAGGGGGAGCAAGAGAGAGCACATCTTTGCCAGTCAGTCAGTCCTAGAGATCCCATTCTTCAGGTGGGACCCCTTAGAGACCCCCTAGAATTCCACTTCACCTTCAGAGAACGAGATCAGCTGTCCTGCAGAAAATAGATGCTTTGGAGCGGGGGGGGGGGTGTGGTGTGGAATCGCACTGAGGGCCCTGATCACCCCAGGCTCCATCCCCAAATCTGCAGGAGTTTCCCAGCCTGCTCCCCCACAACCCCCCACCAGTGGCCAGGCGGACCTGGCAGCCCTCATCCATCCGCCGGCAGGGGTGGCTTGGAGCTCTCTGTCCTGCTCGATTCCCTGGATTTCACCCCCAGTTCTCAAGCATCTGTTTTGCACAACAGTGCTGCCCTGGCGCTTCTGGCACCGCCGCCTGGCGTGTACGTCCGTGTGCTTCTGCTTTGTCATTGCCTCCTGCACCCCTGGAAGCCTTTGAGTCTCTTTTGCAAGGGCTCCCCATTGGGACGGGGGGTGGCATAGGGGTAGGACACCACCGGCTACCCTCTCGTGTCAGGGTTTGTGGATTTCTCCTCAGAGCATTGATGACGGCCTCTCTTGTCAGCCAGCTGGAGAGTTCTGCTCAGAGTGGAGGTGGGCCACCATTCACTAAACACAACGGGCGGAAGAGTTTTCTCCATGAGGCGTAACAGCAGAGAAGGCTCTCACAACATGCATGTTTCCTTGCCTCAGCCGGGAGCCTGAGCCCTTGTGGGCTGACACCTCAGTCCAAGGCGGCCTGCAGGCCTGGGGGGCGCGCGGTAGGGGCTGGGAGGGGGTCGGTGTTCCCTCAGGACCTATGTTATCCAGGCCCCCTCCAAGCTTTGTGATTGGACTGAGGGGAAAATGTGGGGAAAGGGAAGGCCAATCATGACCAAGGAGGCAGGACATTGAGAGAAGTTATATGAGTCCCCCCTCCCCACAGCCCCCAAGAGGGAAGGCGTCCTTCTCCTGAGAGCTATGGGGTGGGTGGGGGGGCTGCTGCCTGCAGGAGAGGGCCCCTCCTCACCCAAGGAAGGCGGGAAGGGCCCAGGGGGGACAGGGGCAGGCAGGACCCGTGAGGAAGGATAGCAGCCTTCAGGTGGGGGACTGGAGCTTCCCTGGAATTCCAGCTGCTCTCCAGATTGGATCCTCTGGTGAAATCAGATGCTTGTGAGGGGTGGTGCCCGTGGGGTCTTCTCTGGCACGGAACCCCGCAAGGACTGTGTCTTCCGCAGGCTCCGCCCCAGCCTGGTCCCGGCAGCCCTTCGTTCTCTACCTGTCTAATAATGACTCCCACCTTGTTCCAAGCTGTTGTAATCTGCCTGGGCCCTCACACCTCATGCGAGACTATTCACCTGGCAACTCCCTCACCGCTGGGCTGCTGTTTGGCAGGTGAAAGGGCCCTCCCTTGTTCAAATGCCCAGACCAGAGCGGCATTAGCCAGACACTGGCCCTGCCTGATGCACGGCTGAAGGGGACAGGAGGGGAAGCTACAGGGGTTCCAGGGAGGGGAGAACCACATTAGACGACACCCCCTCCCCCAGGTAACCCTCTCACATCCGCAACAGAACCTAAAACTGGGACTTGGTGGTTTTACTGAAGCTCATCCGCCCGTTTACTTGCACGTCCTGCACAAGTGTCCATTTTCTTTTCTGTCTTCTTTTTTGCAGATCTCCCCAAAACACAGACTGCGAATTAATGAGGTCCTCCAGGCTGTGATCCGTTCAGCCCGCAGCATAGATTGCAGACTGGCAAACGTCATCATTAAGCTGGCCTCTGAGGATATGCTGAGGACAACTGTAAGAGCCAGAATGACAAAAGAGACCTTGCCCACCTATCTACATGGGGGGGGGGGTGCATGCTAGCCAGGCGTCAGAATGACTGTGCCTGCCCTTGTGTATTTCTGCTCATACATACCAACGTCTCAGTACTTTAGGAACACAAGAAAAAAATCATGTCCCTAAGCACTTCCAAGGGATGCAGATAATCAGGTTTTCCAATTAATTGGAGTACTGTATTGTCGAAGGCTTTCGCGGCCGGAATCACTAGGATGTTGTGGGTTTTCCGGGTTGTATGGCCGTGTTCTAGTACTATTTTCTCCTGATGTTTCGCCTGCATCTGTGGCTGGCATCTTGCTGTGAGTTTAGTAGGGTGAGTCAATCATCCCAACCTTTTTTCACTCATGTACCCCTTGGCAACCCATCTCTCTAAAATTGTACTCCCATATTAGTAAAACCATTATGTGTGTTCTTTCACATACCCCCAAACCTTATGGTGTGTACCCCAAGGGGTACAGAGTTGGGAACCACTGATCTAGTTCAGTTCTCAAGGTTGGTGGTCAGGGGCCCTTTCCCCACTCACCTTTGCCCGAGGGTTGCTGCGGGCAATTCCCGGCGTGCGCAATTCCTGGCACGCGCCCTGGCTTCCCCACAACCCAAAAGGCGCCATTTCAAACGGCGCCAGGAATTCCGCGCATCGAGGGGGCAGGAGAGAGGCAGCGTCGAGGCGGCTGCGTTCTCGCCGCCCCTGAAGTGGGGAGGGCAGCTGGAGAGTAGCGTGGGGCTTAAGGAAAGTGGGGAAAGGGCCAGGGTTGCAGAAATGCAGCATTTTAGTTCATTTATGTATATTCTACTTTTCTCAGTGCATATCTCTCCTTATATGACTGGATTAGGGTGCATCCAGCGGCTCATTTCAGTTCAAGAATTGTTCATGTAGAAATATTTTCAAATGGTCAGTCAGTCGCAGAAAAGAGAGCCGTGTCATCTGAGTCTAGGCCACACTGTTGTATTAAGGCACCAGACAGTGAACAGTTCCTGAACAGCCAAGAGCCCTCAGCCAGTCAATTAAGCAACACTTTGAAGCCATATATGCCAGAATCCTCCAGGAGAATCGACCTGAAGCCTATCCATAACAGACAGACTAGAATTTCTGGAGGGTCATCTATGCCTGAGGAAAGGAACTGTGACTCTCACAAATTCATAACCTTAAATTCTTGTTGCTCTCAGTGGTACTTCTGGCATCTAAGACTGACTAAAAATGTAGCACTATCACCTGTGCACTTGACCGGCTGCCAGACTGGAATGGCTGCCCCTCTCCTCAGAGTGAGAACTTCCCAAGCATCACGTTTGTTTTTACACACACAAACCAAAAGGAAAGGAAAACTCCAGAGCAGTTTGGTTATGTGGACGTTGGAAGCCCTCTGTTGTCTACGTGCACAAATCCCGCTCTCCTGTCTTTTGGACTGCCATAATTTGCTCAACGGTGGCTTCATTATTTCAGCTCTGCCTCTTGGAGTTCAAAAGGAATTGGGAAGGGGAGGGGGGAACTGGCTCTTTTGATGAGACTACCTGTGTCAAATTCTGTCTGAGGTTCCACCTTCAGCATTCACAGAATGTGAAACCAGCATTCACAAAGCAAAGTAGGAAATTTTGGCAGCTATTCAGGTGGAGTGTCAAACCATCAAAGAGGAATCTTGGGAATCTTGCTACATGTGGACAGTTAGATCTAAAGGCATTTTTTTCTTTTCTGTTTGTATCTTGGTCACTGTGGGCAAAGTTAGGCTTTTATGTGAGGGCAGGCAGACCACCACGACACCATTTTCATAAAAGAAAAAAGGGGCTTTTACTTGTATTAGCAGTCATTGATTATTGGAAGGAGAAACATAGTGGAGGAACAATGCCTCAGCCACAACTGAACAGTGGGGAAATGAAATGAGCAATAAACACAATCTTGTCTCCTTAATCATAAGACATGCCCCTCTGATGATGAAAGTAGAGGTCGCAGGAAGGGTTACTCTCCTGTTCTGTGTGAGACATACCAACCTGGGGAGGGAGGGGGGTGAAAACATTGAGCTTGAGCATGTAAAGCTGCTCTATGCTGAATGAACCCTTTGGTCTCCTCTGGCTGGCAGTGGCTGTCCAGGATCTCAGAGGCCTCAGGTGGCCAGTTCCAGGTTTGGGCATTCCTAGATCTCTGGGGGCAAAGCCTGAAAAGGCCCCGGTCCCTGAGGGACCTCTGGAGTGATGTGATCCAGAGAGACTCTGACGCTGCCGTTTCTCCAAGGGCAACCGATCAGTAGGAGTTCCAGGAGAACTGCAGACTCCGCCAGAAGTCTGGCAATCCTGGCTGTTGCTCTTGCTGGGGTTTTCCTGGGAAGCCACGGGAGCCACAGCAGCCAAGAAGAGCCCCAAATATGGCACGAAAAGGGAGCCTCTGCACAAACGTTACAACTTCCCAGGTCGAGCTGCTGAGGGGAGGTCATCTTCAACACCAGCCCAGAGCTCACTGCCGCCATGTCAGAGGGCCAACCCTCCAGCGCTGCCCTACGTGGCAGTCCTGAGTTAGCAGCAGCAGCAGCAGCATCCAGACAAAAGGAAGTCACCTGGGGGAAAAGCATGCTGCCCCGCCACGGCTGCGTGCCACTTCCTGCTCTGGACAGGGGGAGGGTTTGGGGGCTTCTCCTCGGCTCCCATGATCATTCCTGTGGACAGAAATACGAGTGTGTCGTTGAGGCTTAACCTTGTTGTCTCTGGTGCTTTTCTTACGTGAAATCTCGGTCCCTTCTGCTGTGCAGGATCTTCAGGACCTGTACCAGGACGCAGCGGGGGATATCCTGGTGGCCCTCTGGAACCACTTCCCTGCGGAAGTGCTGGCCAAGCTCCTGGAGGGGTTCCAAGGCAGGCTGCTCCCATATCGCAGCATCCTCTGTGTACTGGGCAAACTGGCTAACCAAGGTGCGTGACCTCCTTTACAGGGACTTGGACATCCCCTACCCACACTCCCAAACCAAAAGATCTTTTTAGCCAGCTACATGAAAGACTGCAGTAGTGGTCAGTATTGTCTTGGGGGACTTCAGTCACTACTTTGAGGGTGGCTCATGTTCATCGTCTCAGGAACTCATGGCTGCCATGACAATCACAGGTCAGTACATCTTAGGCTCCATGCATGCAGCAAGATGTACCCTTGACCTGGTTTTTGTCACCAAGTTGGCAAGGAGTGATCCATTAGTGGGGGAATGTGTTGTACAACTGTTGTCACGGATGGGTAATTATCTGGTGCGTTTTGGGCTGCCCCTTCACTGCAGGTGTGAAGGACCCGTTGTAATGGTCCACCCTCAGAGCAAGATGGAATCCAGTGGATTTCCTTACATCTCTAGTGCTCTTGCTGTGCCCTTAGTCTCGCTGTGCAATGGTGAGATACAAAGGGCTGTGGGCACGATCACTTCAAGGCACCCTCACTCAGCCCAAGGCCCCCATGGTATACTGGGGAACTGATGGCAATGAAGAAGGAAGGGTGACAGGTAGAGCACAGGTGGAGGAAAACTCTGTGCGAATCCGACTGGACGTGGGTAAGAGCTCATTATCAGACCTGCCAGGTGGCAGCGGCAGCGGCAGCAGCAGAGAAGACTGTTTTCTCTGCAGACATTGTATCTGTGAATGGCCGTCCGGCTACGCTGTTCCAGGTGTCAGTGGGCTGCTTCTCCCCATCGGGAAAGTCACAACGTCACCTTCCCTGGGACCCAGCTGAGAAGAGTTTGCCAGGCACTTCCAGGATGAAATTGCTCTCATCCGCAGAGAGATGCACTCCTGCATTAAGAGTGCTCCTATGGAGGTGTCCAGAGCACCATCTAGATGGTTTTTCCATCTAGTTTCAATTATTGACACCTGAGGATGTGGACAAGTTGCTTGTGGGAATCCGGCCCACCGCCTGCACCCTGGATCCTGGTCCATTGTGAATAATTAAAGCTAGCCAAGGGAGGGAGGGAGGGGGTGGACAGAGGAGTCCAAGAGGTGGCTAATGCCTCTCTGAGGGGGAGAGGTGCACTCAGCCTTGAAAGCGGCTGTGGTCCGCCCCCTACTGAAGAGGCCGTTCTTGGACCCAGAGGCAATGTCGAATTATAGCCCAGTGGCCAATATCCCCTTTTTGGGCAAGATCCTGGAAATGTGGTGGCGGGTCAACTACAGGTGCACTTGGGAGAAACAGACTGTCTAGATCCGTGGTGGCAAACCTTTGGCACTCCAGATGTTATGGACTACAATTCCCATCAGCCCCTTCCAGCATGGTCAATTGGCCATGCTGGAAGGTCCCCCCCCCCCACCCCCCCCCCCCCCCACCCCCCCCCCCCCCCACCCCCCCCCCCCCCCACCCCCCCCCCCCCCCACCCCCCCCCCCCCCCACCCCCCCCCCCCCCCACCCCCCCCCCCCCCCACCCCCCCCCCCCCCCACCCCCCCCCCCCCCCACCCCCCCCCCCCCCCACCCCCCCCCCCCCCCACCCCCCCCCCCCCCCACCCCCCCCCCCCCCCACCCCCCCCCCCCCCCACCCCCCCCCCCCCCCACCCCCCCCCCCCCCCACCCCCCCCCCCCCCCACCCCCCCCCCCCCCCACCCCCCCCCCCCCCCACCCCCCCCCCCCCCCACCCCCCCCCCCCCCCACCCCCCCCCCCCCCCACCCCCCCCCCCCCCCACCCCCCCCCCCCCCCACCCCCCCCCCCCCCCACCCCCCCCCCCCCCCACCCCCCCCCCCCCCCACCCCCCCCCCCCCCCACCCCCCCCCCCCCCCACCCCCCCCCCCCCCCACCCCCCCCCCCCCCCACCCCCCCCCCCCCCCACCCCCCCCCCCCCCCACCCCCCCCCCCCCCCACCCCCCCCCCCCCCCACCCCCCCCCCCCCCCACCCCCCCCCCCCCCCACCCCCCCCCCCCCCCACCCCCCCCCCCCCCCACCCCCCCCCCCCCCCACCCCCCCCCCCCCCCACCCCCCCCCCCCCCCACCCCCCCCCCCCCCCACCCCCCCCCCCCCCCACCCCCCCCCCCCCCCACCCCCCCCCCCCCCCACCCCCCCCCCCCCCCACCCCCCCCCCCCCCCACCCCCCCCCCCCCCCACCCCCCCCCCCCCCCACCCCCCCCCCCCCCCACCCCCCCCCCCCCCCACCCCCCCCCCCCCCCACCCCCCCCCCCCCCCACCCCCCCCCCCCCCCACCCCCCCCCCCCCCCACCCCCCCCCCCCCCCACCCCCCCCCCCCCCCACCCCCCCCCCCCCCCACCCCCCCCCCCCCCCACCCCCCCCCCCCCCCACCCCCCCCCCCCCCCACCCCCCCCCCCCCCCACCCCCCCCCCCCCCCACCCCCCCCCCCCCCCACCCCCCCCCCCCCCCACCCCCCCCCCCCCCCACCCCCCCCCCCCCCCACCCCCCCCCCCCCCCACCCCCCCCCCCCCCCACCCCCCCCCCCCCCCACCCCCCCCCCCCCCCACCCCCCCCCCCCCCCACCCCCCCCCCCCCCCACCCCCCCCCCCCCCCACCCCCCCCCCCCCCCACCCCCCCCCCCCCCCACCCCCCCCCCCCCCCACCCCCCCCCCCCCCCACCCCCCCCCCCCCCCACCCCCCCCCCCCCCCACCCCCCCCCCCCCCCACCCCCCCCCCCCCCCACCCCCCCCCCCCCCCACCCCCCCCCCCCCCCACCCCCCCCCCCCCCCACCCCCCCCCCCCCCCACCCCCCCCCCCCCCCACCCCCCCCCCCCCCCACCCCCCCCCCCCCCCACCCCCCCCCCCCCCCACCCCCCCCCCCCCCCACCCCCCCCCCCCCCCACCCCCCCCCCCCCCCACCCCCCCCCCCCCCCACCCCCCCCCCCCCCCACCCCCCCCCCCCCCCACCCCCCCCCCCCCCCACCCCCCCCCCCCCCCACCCCCCCCCCCCCCCACCCCCCCCCCCCCCCACCCCCCCCCCCCCCCACCCCCCCCCCCCCCCACCCCCCCCCCCCCCCACCCCCCCCCCCCCCCACCCCCCCCCCCCCCCACCCCCCCCCCCCCCCACCCCCCCCCCCCCCCACCCCCCCCCCCCCCCACCCCCCCCCCCCCCCACCCCCCCCCCCCCCCACCCCCCCCCCCCCCCACCCCCCCCCCCCCCCACCCCCCCCCCCCCCCACCCCCCCCCCCCCCCACCCCCCCCCCCCCCCACCCCCCCCCCCCCCCACCCCCCCCCCCCCCCACCCCCCCCCCCCCCCACCCCCCCCCCCCCCCACCCCCCCCCCCCCCCACCCCCCCCCCCCCCCACCCCCCCCCCCCCCCACCCCCCCCCCCCCCCACCCCCCCCCCCCCCCACCCCCCCCCCCCCCCACCCCCCCCCCCCCCCACCCCCCCCCCCCCCCACCCCCCCCCCCCCCCACCCCCCCCCCCCCCCACCCCCCCCCCCCCCCACCCCCCCCCCCCCCCACCCCCCCCCCCCCCCACCCCCCCCCCCCCCCACCCCCCCCCCCCCCCACCCCCCCCCCCCCCCACCCCCCCCCCCCCCCACCCCCCCCCCCCCCCACCCCCCCCCCCCCCCACCCCCCCCCCCCCCCACCCCCCCCCCCCCCCACCCCCCCCCCCCCCCACCCCCCCCCCCCCCCACCCCCCCCCCCCCCCACCCCCCCCCCCCCCCACCCCCCCCCCCCCCCACCCCCCCCCCCCCCCACCCCCCCCCCCCCCCACCCCCCCCCCCCCCCACCCCCCCCCCCCCCCACCCCCCCCCCCCCCCACCCCCCCCCCCCCCCACCCCCCCCCCCCCCCACCCCCCCCCCCCCCCACCCCCCCCCCCCCCCACCCCCCCCCCCCCCCACCCCCCCCCCCCCCCACCCCCCCCCCCCCCCACCCCCCCCCCCCCCCACCCCCCCCCCCCCCCACCCCCCCCCCCCCCCACCCCCCCCCCCCCCCACCCCCCCCCCCCCCCACCCCCCCCCCCCCCCACCCCCCCCCCCCCCCACCCCCCCCCCCCCCCACCCCCCCCCCCCCCCACCCCCCCCCCCCCCCACCCCCCCCCCCCCCCACCCCCCCCCCCCCCCACCCCCCCCCCCCCCCACCCCCCCCCCCCCCCACCCCCCCCCCCCCCCACCCCCCCCCCCCCCCACCCCCCCCCCCCCCCACCCCCCCCCCCCCCCACCCCCCCCCCCCCCCACCCCCCCCCCCCCCCACCCCCCCCCCCCCCCACCCCCCCCCCCCCCCACCCCCCCCCCCCCCCACCCCCCCCCCCCCCCACCCCCCCCCCCCCCCACCCCCCCCCCCCCCCACCCCCCCCCCCCCCCACCCCCCCCCCCCCCCACCCCCCCCCCCCCCCACCCCCCCCCCCCCCCACCCCCCCCCCCCCCCACCCCCCCCCCCCCCCACCCCCCCCCCCCCCCACCCCCCCCCCCCCCCACCCCCCCCCCCCCCCACCCCCCCCCCCCCCCACCCCCCCCCCCCCCCACCCCCCCCCCCCCCCACCCCCCCCCCCCCCCACCCCCCCCCCCCCCCACCCCCCCCCCCCCCCACCCCCCCCCCCCCCCACCCCCCCCCCCCCCCACCCCCCCCCCCCCCCACCCCCCCCCCCCCCCACCCCCCCCCCCCCCCACCCCCCCCCCCCCCCACCCCCCCCCCCCCCCACCCCCCCCCCCCCCCACCCCCCCCCCCCCCCACCCCCCCCCCCCCCCACCCCCCCCCCCCCCCACCCCCCCCCCCCCCCACCCCCCCCCCCCCCCACCCCCCCCCCCCCCCACCCCCCCCCCCCCCCACCCCCCCCCCCCCCCACCCCCCCCCCCCCCCACCCCCCCCCCCCCCCACCCCCCCCCCCCCCCACCCCCCCCCCCCCCCACCCCCCCCCCCCCCCACCCCCCCCCCCCCCCACCCCCCCCCCCCCCCACCCCCCCCCCCCCCCACCCCCCCCCCCCCCCACCCCCCCCCCCCCCCACCCCCCCCCCCCCCCACCCCCCCCCCCCCCCACCCCCCCCCCCCCCCACCCCCCCCCCCCCCCACCCCCCCCCCCCCCCACCCCCCCCCCCCCCCACCCCCCCCCCCCCCCACCCCCCCCCCCCCCCACCCCCCCCCCCCCCCACCCCCCCCCCCCCCCACCCCCCCCCCCCCCCACCCCCCCCCCCCCCCACCCCCCCCCCCCCCCACCCCCCCCCCCCCCCACCCCCCCCCCCCCCCACCCCCCCCCCCCCCCACCCCCCCCCCCCCCCACCCCCCCCCCCCCCCACCCCCCCCCCCCCCCACCCCCCCCCCCCCCCACCCCCCCCCCCCCCCACCCCCCCCCCCCCCCACCCCCCCCCCCCCCCACCCCCCCCCCCCCCCACCCCCCCCCCCCCCCACCCCCCCCCCCCCCCACCCCCCCCCCCCCCCACCCCCCCCCCCCCCCACCCCCCCCCCCCCCCACCCCCCCCCCCCCCCACCCCCCCCCCCCCCCACCCCCCCCCCCCCCCACCCCCCCCCCCCCCCACCCCCCCCCCCCCCCACCCCCCCCCCCCCCCACCCCCCCCCCCCCCCACCCCCCCCCCCCCCCACCCCCCCCCCCCCCCACCCCCCCCCCCCCCCACCCCCCCCCCCCCCCACCCCCCCCCCCCCCCACCCCCCCCCCCCCCCACCCCCCCCCCCCCCCACCCCCCCCCCCCCCCACCCCCCCCCCCCCCCACCCCCCCCCCCCCCCACCCCCCCCCCCCCCCACCCCCCCCCCCCCCCACCCCCCCCCCCCCCCACCCCCCCCCCCCCCCACCCCCCCCCCCCCCCACCCCCCCCCCCCCCCACCCCCCCCCCCCCCCACCCCCCCCCCCCCCCACCCCCCCCCCCCCCCACCCCCCCCCCCCCCCACCCCCCCCCCCCCCCACCCCCCCCCCCCCCCACCCCCCCCCCCCCCCACCCCCCCCCCCCCCCACCCCCCCCCCCCCCCACCCCCCCCCCCCCCCACCCCCCCCCCCCCCCACCCCCCCCCCCCCCCACCCCCCCCCCCCCCCACCCCCCCCCCCCCCCACCCCCCCCCCCCCCCACCCCCCCCCCCCCCCACCCCCCCCCCCCCCCACCCCCCCCCCCCCCCACCCCCCCCCCCCCCCACCCCCCCCCCCCCCCACCCCCCCCCCCCCCCACCCCCCCCCCCCCCCACCCCCCCCCCCCCCCACCCCCCCCCCCCCCCACCCCCCCCCCCCCCCACCCCCCCCCCCCCCCACCCCCCCCCCCCCCCACCCCCCCCCCCCCCCACCCCCCCCCCCCCCCACCCCCCCCCCCCCCCACCCCCCCCCCCCCCCACCCCCCCCCCCCCCCACCCCCCCCCCCCCCCACCCCCCCCCCCCCCCACCCCCCCCCCCAGGCTGATGGGAATTGTAGCCCCATGTAACATCTCGGAGTGCCGTGCTGTGTTGCCTACAATTTCATTGCCCTATTATAATAGTTGGAAACAATCTTCTGTGCCTCCCATCTGAACTCGCTGCATTCTGTACAATTTCGTTTCCCTCTTACCAACGGCGTGTTCGGTAAATTCCGGCGTAAATGTTTTGGATGAAAGGACCTATAATGTAGCGCCTTATTACAATCAGTTATTTTTCGAAATTGCTTAAAAGCTATTTTTCGGTTCGCCATTACATATACTGTGATGTCTAAATAGTTTATCTCAACCAGATCCGACTGACCACTAAATGACAGGTTATTTTGAAGGCCATTAATCCATTCAAGAAATACACCAAATTCAAAAGGTGCCTTAAACATAAATAGTAAGTCATCAATATACATTTATACACAAGTAAATTGTCATAGAATGGATTATTTTCTACATTTAAAATATAGGTCAATTCAAATTGTTCCATATACAAGTTGGCAGCAGAAGGGGCAAAACTACTGCCCTGACTGAGTCCAGTAGTTTGTAGAAAATATTCCTCCATGAACCTGAAATAACTGTTATCTAGAATTAATTCCACCAAATTAATAAGAAAATGTGTGGGTGGCAATTTGTCTCCTCTATGCCTTAGTCTCTCATACAATATTGCCCGTGTGTCATCATGGGGTATAACTGTATACAGTGATGCTACATCTAGAGTAACCAAAACCATCCCCTCTGGGCACTCCAGTCCTTCCAATTTTTAAATCAAATCTGCCGAATCTCTCAGATAAGTGTGCATTTGTCTCACCATAGGTTGCAAAAAAGTATCTACATATTGGGCCAATGGCTCCAAAGTTGAACCAATGGCTGACACAATTGGCCATCCTGGGGCAGAGTATAAAATATCGGGACCCTTGGGTATTTATTAAGAAGGAACGTGGCAACTCAACCTGAGATCCACTCTGCGATTTCTGCTTCCTGAACTGAAATTTGTATCAGCTTCATAATACGTTCTGTAGGATCCCCTGTTAATTTACGATAAAAATTATTGTCATTTACCTGGCGATACGCCTCTTGGATATAGTCACTCCTGTTTTGTAAAACTACGGCCCCGCCTTTATCGGCTAGGGTCTGTTTGTAATTCTTTCAGGACCTGGTGATCTTTTTAGAAAAATTAACCCACTGTTTATTGGATCGTTGTTGCTGGGACTCAATTTTTTGTATGTCTTTTACTATTAACCTCTCAAACGTGGCTAATGCTGGGTCAAAAACGGGGGGATGAAGGCTGATTTCAGTGAAATTTGACCCGGAGCCGATATTGATGTCTGCACTGGTTGGTCAGCAAAAAACACTTGTAATTTAAGAGTTCTAATTAATTTAAACAGATCCACTCTAGTTTGGTATGCGTCATATTTCAGTGTAAACACGTACCCTAACCCCAATTTAAGAACTTTCGTCTCCTCAGGGGTCAGACATCTCATTGATAAGTTAACTATTAAGTTTTCTTCCGACCTCGCCATGCCAAACGAAAAAAAGCCAGCGGGCGACACTCTCGTGTGCTTCTCCGACCGGGTCCTGTCTCCCTAGAATTAAAGGGATCTCTTCTATTTTGCCTCTACTCTTCTCCTGATGAGGATTGTACTTCTTCTCGGTCCGTGGCTTCATAATCTGATGAACTGTAGCCATCAAACCATCGGACTCTCCTACACCGTCTACTTGAAGTGTCCTTTTCAAATTGCCATCGGTATATATGATTGGAACCATAGTCTTTTTGATCTCTGGCAAACTTTTTGCTCTTAAATTCTACTAATTTTTCTTTGAAATACAACAAATCTCTCTCTAACGTGTTCATTTTTTCATCATATAGGTCCCGTCCCATTTTCGTTTTTAAATCCGTTTCATTTGTTAATATCATTTGTTAATTTTTCTTCTTCTGTAGCAGTTTCAACGATCAGCACCATCAAATCGAGTGAACATTTATTCAAAATATTAGCCCACTTGATTTTAAAGTTTTCCAAATTGGCAAATAGAGTTGGTCCCTTTTGAACTCATAATCCTCGTGGTATCCAATTTTGTTTCACATAGTCTATTAAACATGTGACATGTCGATGTACACGAATTCTCCGTTTAAGCATATTATCTGATTGTATGCCCATGGAATCATCTGCCGACTGCACATTTGTTAAAATTCTCTGGATTTCTTCCTCATTATATCAAGTGGGCTAATATTTTGAATATTTCAAAGAAAAATTAGTAGAATTTAAGGTCTGTTGTATTGTTTGAGGTAGTGCACGCTGCACTCAGTTTTTGTAAGGGTTCCCTTTAGTCACCATGGCTCGTATCCACCTCTGGTCCTACATGGATCTGTCTGAGCCCTCCTTGTGAAGCCATCCATGCTGCTGGTGGTCATGGCGCTAGAATGTGAAGTCAGCATGCCAAAATGATGAGAGGGCTGAAGCACCCTCCCTGTGAGGAAAGGTTGGGGAATCTGGGACTTCACAGGGGAGAAAAGGGAGACATGACAGAGGCTTGTAAAATTATGCATAAGGTGGAGAAAGTGGGCAGAAGGAGCTCCAGTCTCAGGATTTCTCAGCTCCCAGAATACTAAAATGTAGGACCCCCAATGAAATTTTTTGGGAAAGGGTCAGGAAAGGCAAACAAAAATTCCTGTTTTCCCAAAGAGTGTTACATCTATGGAATTTACAGGTAGTGATGTTAAGTGATGGCTGTGAGCAATGATTGCGTTAAAATGTGAGACTGAGTCATGAGGGAGAGGTCCATCTGGGGCTGTCAGTCATGGTAAATGAGGGGGGCCTCTAAATTACTGTGCTGGGAGGCAGAAGTAGGGGAGCGCCTTGGGCTCTTCACCGTGCTTCTTGGCCCAGGGCAGCCGGTTGGTCACTGTGTGAAATGGGATGCTGGGTCAGATGGGCTGCTGATCTATTCCAGCAGTCTGTACTTATGTTCTTACGTCCATCAGCAGAGAATTCCACAATTTAATGACTTGCTGAGTGGAGAAGAGTGTCCTTTTCTCTGTCCTGAATTGGGTGCCCCTGAGTTTTGCTATTAAGGAAGAGAGAGAGGAAAATGCCTCTCTGTCTCTCACTTTCTCCACAGCAGGCATGTCTGGACTACATGGACCACTGGCTTGATCCAGGAGGGTACTTGCCATGTACTTACATTGATACAGAATCTTATCAATCCATGTGACCCTTTACAGCATATTGTAGAAAAGAAAAAAGTCCCTGCTCTGAGGACCTTGGGAATACCTGAGAATAACCACACCTTTGTCCCCTGCGCAGCATTTTCAGAGAGCGATCCCTCAAAGCTAGACGTGTGGGAAAGAAAATTGGTGGAGGTAAGATAGACCTCTTCCTTTTGCATCAAGGTAGTCTGAACAAAGGGCAGGATAATTTTGACACCTTTTCCACAGCAAATGTATAACGGGTGGTAGTTGGGATGAAGCAACCCATTTCCCTGTTTTCACGTTCACATGCATCTGTGCAGGCAGCGATTGGAGCCCATGGAAACCATCTGGGTTCTTGTCGCAACTTCGCATGGAGACGTGTCTTATTTTTTTAAATTACTTTCCACACATGCGTAGCTATGCAGGCATGCACAAATTAACCCCCACAGCCATGCCAGTGTCCTACAGTATGGCCAGGTGCATCTGCGTAGCTCTGCAGGTACAAGCCACACACAAAAATTAAAGGAAAAGGGAGGTAAATAAAGTGCCGCCTTCCTGGCCAATCACTTGTGAGTGGCTACAACCCAAATTTTTTGAAAAGGATTGCTTGTTTAGCAATTTCCCAAAAACCAGGGCTGGGGGCAGAGGCGTAGGTCGATTCCCCACGGGAAATTATGTCTAGATCAAACCAAGTTTGTAAAGAAACCGCACCTTTTCATCAGGGTTTCAACCCCCCCCCCACAGCATGTATTCAGCAAAGACATGTAGGCCTATCTCAGATTCCAGAAATGTAGCAATCCCCATTACCACACAATCTCCTTTGCGGGTCTCTCCTGATTGGCTGGTGTGCCATGTTGGGATGGGACCTTTTGGGGACAGGAAATTTTTCCCTGCTACTTGCAACCTGAGGTTTTCGCTCATTTGCAAGGATGAACGTTTAAGCATTTAGGCGCTTAAGCAGGGTTTTGCTTGTTTGGAAGGGTGAACGGTTAATCGTTTAAGCGGTTTTTCATTCTCCTATGCTAACATCTCCTCGCGCATGTGCTCACCAAGACCAACAACAAAATCGAAACCCAGAAGAGGCTGCACGCACATCGCTCAGTGCCTGCCGAGTGCTGATTGGTTGCTAGACATTTGCATCACGCTCCACGGTGGGAATTTTAAACAAAGATTGGCCCCCCCCCCCCCCCGTTCCTCTCCTCGAAACTGGATTGAAAACGTGCTAAGAAGAAAAGTTCTACTTTCAAGCAGGTTCTGCCGGGACGCAGGATAAGGGGGAGAACGAGCACCAGAAATGCGATGAACTCCTCGTTGAAAGTTCGCCGCCTTCGGGTTAAAGGGCAGTTCTCCTGCTGAAACCCTTGATATTTTGCTTTTTTCTGGCTAAACTCAATCTTTGTATAAAATTCCCACTGTGGAGCATGACGCAAATGTCTAGCAACCAATCAGCTCTCGGCGAGCGCTGACCCGCAAAGGAGAACGTGTGGTAGTGGGGATTGCTACATTTCTGGAATCCGAGATAACACAGGGCAGACTTGTTTGAGGGGTGGGATCTGTGCAAAGTCCCCTTCCAAAATGGGGTTTTTAGCATCCTACACCCATGTTTATCGGCCCGTGCGGAAGGGGCCTTTGTTTGACTTCCTGTGCTTTTTTACATCGTAGCAGGTGAGGCCATTCTTAAGTGGTTCGGGGACATTGGAGAGTCCCTTTTTGACTAAAACTAGCAAGGACACTTTGCAGTTTGGTTGAATTGTGCTGTTTGCATCCTGGGACCTAAGGGAGGCAGGAATTGAGACAGGGATCAAAAGCACTAGCAGAGCTGTTGATTCCACAATGAAATAAAATACCTGCAAAACCACCTCTCCCATTATGTCCCCCCAAGGATGCTGCAGTCTAGCTGTCAAAATCTACTGGAGGTCCGTGGACCAAGAGCAGTCCATTTGACCTTGG
Organism: Sphaerodactylus townsendi; assembly: GCF_021028975.2. Lineage (NCBI taxonomy): Eukaryota > Metazoa > Chordata > Lepidosauria > Squamata > Sphaerodactylidae > Sphaerodactylus > Sphaerodactylus townsendi. Next base: position 89,081,956 of record NC_059434.1, on the reverse strand, counting down.
CCAGAGCCAGGACCTGGTGGACCTGTCTGTCTGAGGGGACCAGAGCCCTGCAGGACTTTTCTGCAGGCCCTATGAGATGAAGATGTCCCACCAGGCTGAGGACTTTGCAGACATTCCAAAAAGTACACTGGCCACCAGACAGAACTCCCCCCACTGCTTTGTTTTATAGCCCTCTCCCCAAGTTTCTGATGGATGATTGTGGAAGGGTGAGACAATAGCTGGGCTCCATTTGTGTCCTGAGCCTCCATGGACAAGAAGGCATCCAGGATCACTGCTAGGCTCATTCCGCACATGCAGAATAATGCACTTTCAAACTGCTTTCAGTGCTCTTTGAAGCTGTGCGGAATAGCAAAATCCACTTGCAAACAGTTGTGAAAGTGGTTTGAAAACGCATTATTTTGCGTGTGCGGAAGGGGCCCTAGACTCTTGACAGATGGCAGAGGTGAGAACTACATGCTGTCAAGAGTCAGAAGCTGGCCATCCCTTTCTGTGCCCCACCCCCACGGGGCCAACCACAGGACCTATGTTTTTGCTGGATTTTGCTTCAGCCAACATTGCTTCAATCACTTCACTGTGGCCCCCAAACATCTGGCCAAATTATCTGGGGCAGAGCTTGGCTGGCCACCCATCAACAGGTATAGGTGGGGGTCATCAGCATACTGATGATAACCCAACTCACAGTTCTGGACCAAGAGGGCGCATGTAGATGTTGCACAACGTCAGAGAGAGGAAAGATACTTGTTGGTAACATATTCTCTGACAGAAAAATGTGTAACTTTTCTTAAAAATAACTTAAGATTATTGGAATACAGCAGGTAAAAGTGGGGGTGGGGCAGTGAAAACATCCCCTGGGGATGGAGACACAAGAGTTCATTCGCACTTTACAGTCTGCATGTTTCCCTTTTTGTGAGGAAAAAAGTAAAACTTTCCGTAACACAGCTAGTTTGTTTTGGTTTCATGTCATTCCGGTAAGGAATACTTCCTCAATTAGAAGGCTCGTGTATGGACACCCAGGCCTAGGCTTGCGCCCAGATATCCTACCTCTTTTGCTCATGTGGTTCCCAGGTGGAGGGAACTAATTGAGGCCTGTCCATTAGATTGTTCTTATCCTCTGATGAGGAATTGTCAGGCCAAGTCTGGAGATTACTCTTTCTCTTGACTTTTTTGTTGGCATAGCAGATGTGAAGATGGCAAGGACTGGGCTGGGGGGCCCCTGCCAGAGCTGCTCCAGATAATTCCAGGCCTTCCCAGACCCACTGCGAGTTCCACGGGCTTCCTCTCACAGCCTCTTCCTGCATCTTCCTAGCCCCTTCCTGGTGTGCCAGTTTGGATCACCGCCCTTGGTTTTGCAACTTTGCTTTTCAAATAACTTGAGAGGGTTACTCTAAAATTAACTTTTTAAAACTGAGATGCTTCTGCAAGCATGGGTCCCCTTTTGTTTGCAGAACCTGCACTGTAGCCACGGCTAGCCCTTGGGCATGGATCTGGCAGCCTGCATACAGACGATTAACTGCAGTGGTGTGTAATTATTCTGCCTGGGCAGTGGAGATGAATAGTCTGAGAAAGGGAAAGACATGTCAAGTGTGATTGTAGCCCAGTAAGGGGACGTCTGCTGTTAGGATGCCCTGCTCATGCCCCCAGCCATCCGTGCAGTCTCTGTGGGGCACTGGTGGCTCAGTTACCTGAGCCTGCCAGGTGGGGTGCACATTTTCCATTTCTTTCTTGGCAGTTTGTGGAGAAGCTGTTGATTGATATCTCAGACAGGGCTTGTTGTGAGCAGCTCATCCAGGAGCTCATGAAAGGAGACAAAACCGACAAGAACCATGCCCTGGAGAAGGTCAGTGACAGCAGGGCGGAGGAGGGGCTTCTCTGGCAGGCGTAGCAGCAGGGGGGAGAGTACTGCTCTCCGGAGCGTCATCCTCCCAGCTGCTGAGCTTGTGGGTGGGTCGAATCTTTTGGATGCAAGTAACAGAATGAACATTCAGCTGCATTCTCCTTTTATGTATGTGATAGTTGCAAAAGCCAGATCTGGAGCTCTTTCAAAATCACCACCGCCACAAGCCCAAGAATCATACAAAGCTGGTTCACTTCCTTATCAAAGTTAGGCACCCGATCATTACTGACTCGTGGGGTGACGTCATCATGAGATTTACTGGGCAGACTGTGTTTTCAGGGTGATTTGCTACTGCCTTCTCCAGTCATCCACGCTTTACCCCCAGTAAGCTGGGTACTTATTTTATCGATCTCAGAAGGGTGGAAGGCTAACCTAAAACCGACTTCCCCCGGGATCAAACCCAGGTCAGGAGCAGACCTTTGACTGCAGGACTGCAGCTGACCTCTCTGCGCCACGGGGGCTGAGCCTGCAAGGGCCTGAAGGGCAGCATACGCATTGAATTGAATGGATGATTCACTTTGTATATCCTGCACCTTGTCTCCAACCGAGACCCAACCCATCTGACATCAATCTCTTCTCCGTTTTTTCCTCACAACAAACCACGGGAGGTAGTTGGCGGTTGAGGGTTTTCCGGGCTGTGTGGCCGGGATCTGGTAGTTTTTGCTGCTAGCATTTCATCCACATCTACAGCTGGCATCTTCAGAGGCAAGTCACGATAAGATGCATTTATCTCCGTGACTGTGGAGTGATTCTGTGGTGGGGTATATATTTTGTCCACTTCACAGGGGGTGAGGCACATACTATATATCCCACTACGAACTCACCCCCCTGTGAAGTGGACAAAATATATATCCTACCACAGAATCACTCCACAGTCACGGAGATAAATGCATCTTATCGTGACATGCCTCTGAAGATGCCAGTCATAGATGTGAGTGAAACGTTGGCTGCAAAAACTACCAGACCACGGTCACACAGCCCAGAAAACCCTCAACAGCCGGTTGTTTCTGGCTGTGAAAACCTTTGACAAGGTAGGTTAGGCTGAGTGTGTGTGACTGGCCCCAGATCACCCACCGAACTTCCGTGGCACATGGGAATTTGAACCTGGATCTCCCAAAGCACCACACTGGTTGTATTTTTCTTGGGGCTTCATCAGGTTGGGGTGGAGAGGTGTGTTTTGAAGCTCCAAGCTTTCTAGGTACACACAGTCCCACTTCAGATGAAGAGAGTGGAATATGGAGAGAGGGGGCCGCTTCTCTGACATGAAATGGTATTTGGAGTGGGTGCTGTTTACACCATTGGGTCTGCCCATGATGATCTACATGTTATTGCCATGGGGCAAGTAACACCTTGGGACCATTTCATGGTGGGAGAAACTTTTGGCCCCTCTGATGTTGGCAGATCAATTTTGTCTTCCCCCCAGCAGCGCCACCATCGCGTCGGCATTCAGCTTCAGCTGGATGGTCGCCTGCAGGCCCAGAACCAGGAGCCCAGCAGCAGCTCTTCCTGAAGGCCTGGGCAGGGCGGGGAGAAGCAGGGCGGGTTGGTGTCGTCAATGTATTGGCTGTATCTCAGCCAAAGGTTTTCCATAAGTATCGAAAAGCATTAGAGCAAAATGGATCCTTTGGGTTTTGCCTCTGCAGTGCAAATCCCTGACTTCTCACCCATCAATGAGGAAAGACCAATTGGTACAAATGTCTGTCCCTTTCATGCCAGCGCAACAAAATGCCATGGCCAGCTGTGTCCTGAGTCACGTGCTCTTGGCACGTCCCACAATGCTGACAAAGATGAAAGGCCTTTTGGGGAGGTGGGCTTGTTGGTGGTTCCTGGTTTTTATTTGCTTTGGTTTCACTGTGCTAATGCTAAGTGTTTTGGTTGCTGTGTTGTTTTATTGTTACCCATTCTGTGGTCATGAGGGCTGGAAGCCCTGACCGGGACATCCCCTGCCCACCTGGTCCCCTCAGACCTCAGAAGCAAAGCAGGATCAGCTCTGGCCAGTGGTACCCGGATGGGAGATGAGGGCAGAGGAAGGCCTGGGCAAACCACCTCCGAAGGGCTCCTGTGTTGAAAACCCCCTAGGACCACCCAGCTGCCACTTGATGGCAAAGGGCGGGGGGGGCGGGGACTGAAAAACAGGTCCTGAATGAATGATTGTTTGGTTTTCTTCTGTTTTAGTTCCCCAAGCTTATAAAATCCCTCCTACTGTGCAACTGGGTATGGATGCACTCTGCCCCACCAAAAACTGAGTGGCCTGGAGAAGCCACCTCTCTATTGCATGGATTGTGTGCCTTCCAATTGGCTTTAACAGTAAATCTGAATTGAATGTGACATCTAGGAGATGATTCAGGTCAATGTGCAACATCCCCCCCCCCCCAACACTTATCTCTTGGTTTCCTTGTGCTTTAGCCTGGCCTGTAAATTGAAATGTGAACATTTGGGCCTTCTTCCCACAGGTTTTCCTCTACCAATATTATGGTGCCATCCTGCGAACTTCTGACAACTCTCAATTAGTCCAAGAGCATCTCTGCAAGATCTTGGCATTATCTCACAGAGGAGCAACAGAAACAAAGGTGAGACAAGGCAACTGCTTGTGGATTCACACTATTGTACAACCTATAAGCACACACACACACACTCTCACACACTCCTTAGCTCTTTCCTTCCTGCTCCAGCTTGGAAACGGAACAGGTCTTGGTTCAGGATGCTGCAAAGAGGATTTCCTGAGGCTGAGAGCTGCAAGCAGAGGGCAGCAGCTCATCAGGGGCTTCACCTTGAAGTTGGTTCTCTTCTATGTGCATTTTAGTTTCCATATATACTGAAACAATTTGAAGTCCCCCATTTCCAGATGTTTGAACATCAACCTTCAGAATGGCTGTAAATAGCTACGGAAAGTAGCTGACGAAGAGGGAAAGAAGTACAGACTTGCTGGCTACAAAAACCTGTCACATTTGTGTCAATCCATCACTTGATTTGCTGCCCAGAGTACACAAAGAAATTTCTCATGGAACAGAGTATAGTGGCCTAGATTAGGTGTGGGAAAGGGGAACCTTCTACTGTCCATGTGCTCTGTTGGAGAGGGGAGGACCAAGCCACTTCTCTGTCAGGGGAGGGACTCTTCTGCGTTGGTCCTGAGGCGGGGCCAGGCCCATTTCTTAGTCTTGCAGTCCACACCAGAAATCGGGTTCTTCTCTATCTAAGCCTCATGAAGCTGCAGCCTCATCTGGCAGGGCAGAGGCAGCTGGCTCCATTGTATCCACGGCAGAGGTCACTAGTGAAGTTTGGAGCTGGTGGGGCCAGTTTCCTGTGCTTGTGCATAGTGGGCACCCCTACAGCAGTGACAGTGGTGCAGCCTTTCAGATCACACAGTTTCTTGTGTAGTTTCAGGGGTAAAAGGAGCTGAGGCTGCTCTAGATCTTTTGTTCTTTGATGAAGAAAGCTCCTCTGGTTTCAGTCTGGGACCTACTGAGGAGTTCTTACCTCTCCAGAGTTCTCCTGCTAACAGACATGAAACTGCAGTTGGCTACTGCAGCTATTTTTCACAAGCTGACAGTCGATCTCATGACACTGGCGCACATCTGAAGACTTATAATTTATTTTAATAATATTTTAGGGTTTTTCTTCCACCATTAATACAAAAGAAAAAAATTAGCATAAACCAACAATTACAGCAAACAACCACAAGGCAGACAGTAAGGGAGAGGAGCTTGGAAGTCTAAAGTAGTTTCATTCAGTTTATTAAATTTGATACCCTGCCCTTTCCCAGCCATAGCTGGGCTCTGGGCAGCTTACAAAGCTTGAAATACATCAAATTAGTCATAAAATCTATTTATAACATTAAAACAATAAAATACAAGATATATATCATCAAGACAGTGTCTAATTAGGCATCCACAACAACCCCCCCCCCCCAGTACAGCCTATCAATCTATCCATCCCAGCCCCATCATAAAATTAGTTACTGCTCGGGCAGGAAGAGAGGGTTAGCAAGATGAAATGGACTCACAACTGCGTCAACCAAAGAGCCCACGGAACATCTCTGTTTTGCAGGCCCTGCAGAACTGACTAAGATACCGGCACGGCCCTGGTGGCAGACGGCAGGTTCCACCAGGCTGGAGCCAGGGCTGAAAAAGCCCTTGCTCCGGTTGAGACCAGCCAAATGTCCTTGGGGCCAGACCAGCAAGAGGTTTCTACGGAATGGACTCTCACTCACTGTCATTACAGTCAGGTTCTGCTAGGTGGTGGAACTCTAGAGTAGTCCCAAATAGCGTGTTTGAGGAGGTCCTCTTGTCACAAAAGCTCTCTTAGGCCACGCATGTGCAAAAGCTAACCAACCTTCTGCACTTACTGGTAGGCATGAACTTACCAGTAGATTTCTACATTTGGCTGCATTGTTCAACTAGACTTCAACCATATTGGAAACTTGGGGTAGGGGCACAGCAAGAAACTGTATTGCTCAAGGTCATCAAATACCAATTCTAACCTCTTTGCTTTCAATGCTCAGCTTGCCAACAGAGCACCCGTCACATTTTAAATGGCCATAAAAATTCAAAGGCCTCTGCGTGTGTGTTTTGATATCTGCCTTAATTAGGCTATTTCCTAATGACCTTGTTTTGTTTCAGCCCAAAAGCAGGGGTTGTGGACACCCAGCTAGGGCCTGGACAACTGGCCATTTATTTCACTAATGGTCACTCGTGCTATCTGGCGTATCTCGTCACGTGCAAATGTGGGAAGCTGCATATTGGGCAGGCCTTGTGCAAGCTCCACATTCGAATTTTGGAGCATATTTTGAGAATCAAGAATCAGGTGCTAGAAGCCTCTGTGGTAGAATATTTTCTACCTGAAAAACTTTAACCGGATTCCTTTGAAGTAACAGTACTTGCCCCTCTGGATCCCAAAGAAATGACTGGTGATATCAAACGGAAACTGGTGCAGATGAAATCAGCATTCATCTTCAGACTCAACTCATCCTCAGAGTTTAGACCTTTTTGGGATTCTTATAAATACAACTGAATGGACTCTGCCTTTATTTTGAGTATGCTGCTAATCATCCTTGGCACACAATTGGTTAAATAGAATAATGCCCAAATAGCCACTTACCTTGAGGACTGGCTTAGAGAATCTGTCCCAATAATTATATTTATTTTAGGTTTCACAATCATATATACCAAGGGTGTTTATTCATGGTTGTACTTATGCTTGTTTTTTAGGAAGTTGGAACAACACCGGAGGGTGTGTTCCTTGAATTATTACTCTTAACCCAAGTTTGGTATCTGTAAGTAGGTGGGGATTTTTTAGAACACTGTAAGAATTCTTGTTTACCTAATGTTTGTAAAATTGATGTATGTTATATATTATTTCACACAGGTATTTGGGCCAGTGTGAAGGATTTCACGAAATCATTCCAGACCAGGGAATTAATCCTGCTATTGAGAATTGCTGTTGTTAACTGTTTTAGCCACTCTTGTTGTTTCAGACCAATTTGATTATGTTTGCTGAAATTATAGCCAGTGTTTTCTTGCCAAATTATAGAAATAATAATCTCTTGAAATGAGTTCATGATAAGATTCTTTATTTTTACATTGGTATTTCTGTACCTTGAGCAATTTGGTGCAGATTTCTTGTTATATTGTTCAACTAGCCTGGCAGTAAAGATCCCATAAAAAGAGAGTCAGCCTAGCTCTTGATGAACTGGGAGGGGTCTAGGGGCTGTAACAGAAATCTGTTGGGCGCCTGGAGTGTAGAAAAGTATGACAAACAGTTCTAAGGGACTTCTTTACTGGTAGGGCAGTCTTGTGGTCCCTTTAACACATTTCTTGTGCTGAACACTTTGATTACCAGAACACCTTTAATCAGATGCATGTAGTGGTCATTTTGGTAGATTCTGCCCCTGGAACCCTTTCGGCACAATACATTTGTCCAACTGCAAGGTGTCACAAAACTCTGTGTTAATTATTAAAGGCTTGCCTGGGAGTTTGGTCTTAAAAGGAGGGGGAAATGAAAAGGATTTTGATTAACTGTGGCGATGGATATATTCCTTGATGGCCAGGGGTGCCATGTAACTAAAGATCATAGAAGGTTTGTGTTTACAACCTTCTCTTCTTGAGCCATTACTGAGGATTAACCACCATGCATGGCACTATACAAAGAGTTTCGTTTTTGAGCATGTTAATGATAGAGAGTCAAAGTGACCCTTTATCATTCCATTGCCTCCTAGGGTATTGCTTTTGCTGTAGGCTTAGCTGCATCTCGTCATCTTGATGAAGTTTTGAAAGTATTAGAGGACTTCAGCAAAACATTTCCTGCCCAAGAGACATCTGTTACAAACACCTGCCAGGTACAATTCGTGTTTAAATTATGCCACAGAATCGGTGGTAGTCTTAATGATAGCACAAGAGTTGGGAATGGGGTGAATTTTGCCGTCTTTGGCATATTTCTATCTCCTTTTGTGATACTTCAGTAACATTTGACAGTTCAGGTTTTTGGAGAAATAAAGTTGCCTTAAACCCCTTCTGTCAAGGTTAGATGTTTGGCTCCATCTATGGAGGACAGTGTCCTTCCGCATTGGGCTAAGCTTCCCCCTCGTTCTGCAAGGCGAGGCATGTGCAAAGGAGCTCCAAGGCTTTCTCCTCTGGCCGGCGTCATGGACCTGGGTACAGAATTCTTGCTAAGCAGAGAGACAAGAGGTTTGGATGGGAGGAGTCTGAGGACTGACACCTTCACAGAAAGAGGAAGTGGTCAGGCCGTCAGAAATCCTCTTTGTGAAGCACAAGGAGCCTTGGGCGTTTGAGCCCTCTCACCCTCTGGTGCAGGACCTGGAAATGCCGGTGCCTTCTGCCTGCAGAGCCAGGCCCTAGACCGGAGCAAAACAGCCCTCTTGAATCAGTCTCAAAAACAACTTGCAGACTCGTCCGGGAGGAGAGAGCAAGGCAAAACCCCACCCCATAATATTCAGGTTTGGAATACCTCACACATGTAGGTAATCCTAGTGGTTGCAGCTTGCTGTCAATCCAGGAAGATTAGAGCCTCTCTCCCCTTTCCCTTTAAGGACCACTGGCCTCTCCCTATTCTGTTATTAGGAAAATGCTTGCTTCTCTGTACAAGTGAAATCAGAGTGGAACCGAAGCAAAACAGAGGCTGTATCAATAGGAGTACAGAGTCGAGATCGAGAGATGTAATTGTGCCTCTCTATTCTGCATTGGTTCGACCTCACCTGGAATATTGTGTTCTGGACATTGCAATTGAAGAAGGATATTGACAACCTGGAAGGGGTTCAGAGGAGGGCAACCAAAATGGTAAAGGGTCTGGAGTCCATCATGCCCTATGAAGAGAGGCTTAGGGAGTTGGGGATGTTTAGTCTGGAGAAAGAAAGGTTAAGGGGTGACATGAAAGCCATGTTTAAACGTTTGAAGGGATGTCATGTCGAAGAGGGAACAAGCTTGTTTTCTGCTGCCTCAGAGACTAGGACACAGAGTAATGGATTCAAGGGGCAGGAAAAGAGATTCCACCTAAACATTAGGAAGAACTTCCTGACCATCAGGGCTGTTCGACAGTGGAATTCACAGCCTCGGAGAGTTGTGGAGTCTCCTTCTTGGGAGGTTTTTAAGGAGAAGCTGGATGCACATGTCGGGAGTGCTTTGATTGTGTGTTCCTGCATTGCAGGGGGTTGGACTTGATGGCCCTTGGGGTCTCTTCCAACTCTATGATTATAAATGCAAAAAATAAAATGCCACTGCTTAGGGGTGGCTTCCCCCTCCCCCCCTGCACTTACCATAGCAGGAGCAAACAGAACTGAGTGGGGTGTCGGCTGGCTTCAGCTAGAGGGGAAACTCCTGGGAACCCCAGCAGAGGCGGAGGCAAAGGTGGAGCGTCAGCCAAGCTGAGCACTGCAGCAGAAGGCAGCATGGCAAACAGCACTGGCATGGGTGGCACTGAGCCCAGTCCACTAACATACTTACCAGATGGAGAATGATGCTGGGGGAAAGGAAGAGCCAGGCCACAGCTTGGAAGAGGGGGGGGTGCTGGAGGAAGGAAGCAACCCCCTCCCCATTTTGGTTTTTTGAGACCTGCAAGGAGAGCCTGCAAGAGAATGGTAACCTGGAGCCTTGCTGGACTCTCCCCTGGACCCCCCCCCTCCGGCCCCTACAATCCACAGCCCCTACAAGCTAAGCAGGTGCATCAAATGAACTATGCCAATACACTGGCTGTCCTTTTTCCCTTTTCTGTGCACAGACCCCCCCCCCCCCCCCCGCAGTTTAACAGTAACAGTGACAGCTCAATCAAACTTCAGAATTCTTCTGGGCCTCTGATTTCAGTTGGCTGGCATGCCTCAGCCTCCCACTAGAATTCATATGACAAAGAGCTGGGTTTAAATGGGTTTGTGCCCTTAATACATTGTTAAGAAACTGTTACGGTATCACCACCCCCACCACCACCACCACCCCACCACCACCCCACCACCCCCAAGGACTTTGCAACTCGTTCTTCGGAGCTGACCCTTTGCTCTGCACTGGCTGTTTTGCACCACTCAGCTTTCCACAACTGTTGCTTATGGAGCAGACAGTACCCGGAAGCCATTTCAGAGGGCAGCTGTGGTGGTCTGCACTCTGCAGTGGAACAGTTAGATGTGAGTCCTCCAGTGGCACCTTACAGGCCAAAAGGACTTTCGGCACGTAAGCTTCTGAGAGCCAGAGCTCAGCAGAATAGAGTCCCCACAGATCTCCCCTTCTGTTCCACTGTGTCTGACACATGAAGCTTTGAGCCTGGAAAAAGCACACCCTGAAACTGTTGTTGATCTCTAAGGGGCTCCTGCATTCGAGTTTAACTGATCACCCGAAAAGGCACGTGAGGTGGAATGCCTGTGGTCACTGCTGCTTCGGAACACCAGAGCCGCAAAGGAGGGCTTGCAAGATGCATTGGAAGCCGGACAGAAGCCTTCTTTTTGCCAGAACCGAGCAGTCGCCTGCAGTCTTGTGCAACACCTGGCTTCTCGTGTGACTTCAAAGGGGCTTCTGCTTGTTTGTTTTTGGTCTCTGTGGCAGAAGTGAATGCTTCTTAATGCTGTTTGTCCCCCACAGTGCTTTGGCTGGAACACCCTCCTGCTGTGCTACGGTCGAGTGGCACTAGGAATCAAAGAAGAGGTTCTCCATCGAGTGGAACTTTTCCTGGCCAAAATGATTGAGTACTTCAAATGCAATCCGATGGTACTGTAACATTTGTCTTTGCATCAAAATTGACTTGGTCTATTATAAATCAATAGCACACGCACACACCCAACCCCTAGCCTGGGTTGGTAAAGTGCAACTCAGCCAACAGTGAGCCAGAAACTGGCCACAGCACAGTATTTCTAAGCTGCCTTTCCACTGAGTGAATGCTAATATGGGTTATAATGAAATTACAGAATAAAATAACAGGTTAGATAGACTCAAGTCACAATAGCATGGAAATGCAAGACATAAAAACAGAATGAATCTATGTAATTGTGGTTTAAAGTATTTTAACAATGCTTTAGCCGTCCTAAGAAACAAGTTTTGATTTCAGGATGAGGTACAAATATTTGTCTTCAAAGCCCTTCCAGAACTTAGAAGTTTTTAACTGGCGCAGGAAGACCTGTTGTGATACTCCCACACATACTTCCTGCAGGGAGGGAGCTTCATCGTCCGTAAGGGTGGGAGTCACTAAGGACCTACCGTGACACCCCTCCCCCATCCCCAGAATAACCCTTGAAAAAGAAGGCTTCCTTACAGTGGTGGGATTCATCAGGTTCGCACCACTTCGGCAGAACCAGTTGTTAAAATGGTGCTTGTAAACAACCAGTTGTTAAATTATTTGAATCCCACCACTGCTTCCTTAGCAAGGTCCTCACCAGGAGAACTTCATAAAGGTCAAAGCTGTCCTTCTGGTACCAAGGCCCCAAGCTTTTTAGGGCTTTTAGGGTCACACCAGACCTTTGAATTGCTTTGAATTCAAACTGGGCCTGGGTAGTTGAGAAAAACTACTATTATATACCTTCATTGCTATGGCCTCCTATTCACATTTTGCACCACTTTACTTATTTATATTTTATTTATTTTATACCCTGGCCTTTCCCAACCAAGTCAGGTTCAGCTGATGTTTCTGAATGTTTTTCCAGGCACCTTCATTTCCCATCTCTGTCACTGCATCAAAGCCTGGTGTGGCTCCCGACCTCCGCCACCTGGCCTGCAAAGCCCCCACCCCCACCCCACTGTCATGGGTAATGGCAGTGAGCTGGGCAGTGAGCCCAGCAATCAGGCCCTCTGAGGGCTTTCCCCATCCACCCCCAATGTTGGCAAGCTCCAAGCAGATTCTGCCCTCTGTCTGCTGCCAGGCCTGCCAAACCTTCTCCTCCCTCACCAAGGAGGCAGACAGCAGTGAGCCCTGCATAGCTCCTGGCCACCCGGCCCACCAAGGCTTGCTCTCCACTCTACCTGATGCTACCAAGGCCCATGCAGTTCTTGACCCCAGTCAGTATATTTAGACATCTGCAGAGGGAGCCACTCTTCAGAAACACATGCAGATAGTTGAAGGAAACTTCCATCTCATGAGGCAGCGAACCTCTAGCTAGGCAGCGCCTGTGGTCAGGATGCTGGGTGGACCATGTCTCTCGTTCATTCTACATTACCTGCTTATGGGTTTCTGTGAGACACCTTTGAAGATGCCAGTCACAGATGCAGGCGAAACATTAGGAACAAGATCCACCAGACCTCGGCCACACAGCCCGGAGAACCCACCAGAACCAGTTGAGCCAGTGGACTGGTTTCTTCCTTTTATCAGTGCTGTGTTTTCAGAATATCACTGAATATGGACAGCCGGTTCTCTTTGCTTTTTCTGCTGGGAACGTGGAAAGTTTGCACAACATCTGTTGTTTCTTGACACAGTTTAGTTCAGAACACAACTATCTGAGAACTGCTAGGAAGCTGACAAGGAGAAAAATTGTTCATTTGAAATGTGTTGACGGAGAGTTGTGTGGATAGCATGGATCGCCAAAAGGACACATCAGTGTCTTCCAGATCAAATGGAGGACGCAGCCTTCAGTTTGCCAGACCTGAGCAAGTCTATTAACAGGAGGATGTTTTGGAGGTCTTTGATTCATGGGGTGGTCATAAGTCAGAAGCAACTTGATAGCACATACTCTACACCCAGGCTAGATGCCTCCTTCACCTCAAGATGCCACTGACCACTATAGGACCATTTCCTGTTCTTGGATTTGATTTAGGACATGAGCTTGAAGAAAAGCTTTTTGATTGCTGTGCTGATGTTCCTGGAGGCCGTTGCTGCAACAGGTAAAGCACAAGGTGTACGGCTGCACATGAAAACAGCGCTTGTGGAATGTCTGATAGTAAGTATGTTACTCACTGCATAAACAACAACTTACGGCCACTCTGGAATTTCATATAAGTTTCTCCCTGGTTTATTTTCCTGGCCTGAAACAGCCTTAGGGGAGCGCCTGCTGCTGACCCCCGAACAGGCAGGCAAGTGCCTTCACCATCCCCTGTAAGCACATAGTGCTCCCAATACCAGGTTCTCGATAAATCTCTCCTCTTTGATCCCTGTGTCTGCATCGCCCACCTATGTATTTCGTCCTTTCCTGACACAGACACTCCCCGCTTGATGCTGAGTCCCCCCCCCATCTCCAGTGGGCAAAAACCTTCTTCCCCTCCTTCCCCTTCTTCATTCCAGTACTGCCAGGAAAACCTGGACGTTGCCATGTCCTTGGCCAGGAGCCGAGCCCAGCCCTCCGCCTGACTCCTGGGCAAGTGGGGGGAAGTGTTGTCTTGTCAACGCAGGGGCAGCGGCAGCATTCGTGCCCCGCCTGCTGTGCATCTGGTTCCGTTTGCTGCCTTGTGCTCACAAGCGAGGAGATGGAGATCCTCTGCCTTTGCCTGGTTACTGGAATGCCCCCTCATAGGAGTAAGACCTTTCTTGAATAGACAACAATACTTGTCGTGTGTCTCCATTATGGCTGACAGGTGCTGATTGAGAGAGAACCCATCGACACGCTGGTCAACACAGTGCGTCAGGATGCGATGTACATCGTTAAGGAGCTGAGGTAGTGAGTGGGGCATCCTTTTACAGTCCCAGGAGAGGGGAGAGTTGGGGAGGGACATTCACAGCATGGTTCAAAGGCTGTGTCTTGGGTACATTCAAGACAAAACTGCCCCAACTTCATAATAATTATTCACACAAATCAGCAAGGCTCCTCCCATTTGGAAACAAAGGAATCGTGCCCTTGGGGTGCAGACCCAGGGCCTCTCTGACCTTTGTGTTACCTGAATTGGTCTGAGGTTTTTTCCCTTTTAATTTGGGGAAATTAGCAGGAACAAACCTGACTATGTGAGGAGCTCGAGCTGTGAGATCTTCCACCAAAGCTGCAGGAGACCAGAATTAGAAGTTGTAACAATTTTCCTGGATAAGTAAAATAATAAACTTACACATGCAAGTGCAAAACACCCAGAGAGAGAGGGGATTTTGAAGAAACCCAAGATCTAGAAAGAGGAGGAGACACGCCTCACAAGAGGCAGACCACATTTGTGACTGGTTAACTTTCTCAGGCCAAAAGCGTGGGGAGAAACTTTACAAGCAGCATGGCAGGGCTGGGGTCATGACAAGATTTTGGGTGGAGTGGTTGAAGTCCCAGCTCTGGGGTCTTCCAGTTCAGAGTGAGGCTGAATGGCCCTCTGGCATCAGGGCAGGAAAAACATGATAGGGTTAGCGAGGTAAGGACAGAACTCAGGGGAGCTGATTGAATCAAGGCTGGTTGGCGTTGGCACCTCCTCTCTGGCTCTGTGAACAGCAGGGGTGCTGTTTCCAGGGCGGTGGCCACTTTCCCAGGGCTATGGCTCTCGTGATCCAAATGGTGATTCTTGAGGCTGCAGGAAGGCGTGGCTGGCTGCTATGCTTGCTGATGTGGGGACTGGGAATTTGCCCAGGCAGGGATGCCTTCTATTGGCACCAAAGCCCAGACTCAGGATATGGCATCCATCCACGCCTGTTTTGGCTTTGGCACCTTCAGAGTGGGCCGGTAGGGCCCTGTCTGAGAAATAGGGCCCCATGTCCTACTGCAGGTCTACCTGGTAACAACTGAATGGTTGGGATCCACAAGGGTGACTCTGGGGCACAGGTGCTCCCAGAGATACCTGCAGGAGGTATGAAACACAGGACAGTCGCTTCCCCACCTCCACCCTCATTAAGTGATATTAGCCCCCATCACTGGCCGTGGAAGAGAAGCAACACAAAAAGACAAGCAATGCAGAGTTAAAAATGTACAGCATGAGAAATATACTTTGGACTGAGAGATTCTGCCCTCAGCAAGTGTAGATTGCAGCAGTTTGCCTGTAAAGCCATTCGTTGTAAAGCTTTGTCCTTCTATGAACATGTGAAGCTACCTTAGACCAAGTCAAGACAGGCGATTCCTCGACCCTGACCTGGCACTAGCCTGGACCTCTGAGTCAGGTTCCCCTCCCATGCAATGCCCGAGGGAGCGGGACCTCTTGCCTTGTTTCCCCTCTGGGCTCCAGCACCAGAATACTAAACGGCCGTCTCTTTTGCATCCCTGACAAGTTATCAGTTCCCCAGGGAGATGCTTCAAGCACAGTTCAAAAAAGAGAAACACGTATATTGTAGGGGGGACACACTTCTGTCTGTGAACAGGATCTTGGGGTACAGGTGGACAGTAATACGAAACATGAGCAGCCAGTGTGATGCAGTAGCAAAAAAGGTTGATGCAATCTTGGGGTGTATCAACAGGTCCAACAGTATCCAAATCACAAGATATCACAGTCCCTCCGTACCCCACATTGGTCAGGCCACAGTTGGAGTCCTGTGTGTAGCTCTGCAGGCCTCGCTTCAAAAAGTATGCGGACAGAATGCAGCAGTGGCCGAGGAGACCAGCAAGGATGATCAGGGACCTGGAGGCCCGGCCCTAGGAGGAAAGGCTGGGGGGGGACGGGGGGGATATTCAGTCTGGAGAAGATGAGGCTGAGGGAGGACAACGTCGCTCTAAGTTTTTGAAAGGCGGCTGCCGCTCAGAGGAGAGCAGAGAGCTATTCTTGTTGCCACAGAGGACACAACTCACCATAATGGGTTTCAGGCAGTGGTTCTCAACCCTCCTAATGCTGCGACCCTTAATACAGTTCCTCATGTTGTGGTGACCCCCAACCATAAAATTGGCATATATAAAATATAAAAAGACCATTTTCCGATGGTCTTGGGAGATCCCTGTGAAAGGGTCATTCGACCTCCAAAGGGGTCGCAACCCACTGGTTGAGAACCGCTGGTTCAAGTTATGGGTGGAAAAGTACCGACTGGGTATTAGGAAAATATATATATATTTGCAGTGAGAGTCGTTCAGCAGTGGAATCAGCCGCCTGGGGAGGTGGTGGATTCCTCCCAACTGGCAGTCTTCAAGCAGTGGCTGGACAAATACTTGTCAGGGATGCTTCAGATCCTGCATTGACCAGGGGGTTGGACTAGATGGCCTTTATGGTACCTTCCAACTCTCTGACTCTGTGATAAAGTTTGGCACAGTCATAATTTCATAACGTTACAGCCTCACATGTGCTCCTCGTCCTCCAGCGAACTGAAACCCGTCCTGGAGGCAGAAGTGAAGTCCAGCCTCCTCTGTGCTTCCTTCAGAAGTCTATTCTGCCTGGTTCCGCTAGACTTGCTGGAAAGGAAATCCTGCATCACCAAGCAAGCAGCAAACGTCAGGGTGAGCTGCCTCCATTGTGTGCAGAACCGGAACAGAAATTACCTGTCTCATTATGAGGATGTGATTGTAGATGAGAAAAAGCACTGAAATTAAAATTTCCAGGTTCAAAGTTTAATTAATCTGGCAAATCCTCATGGATTTTGAACGCACATTTATGCCTATAATTTACAGTCTCATCCTGCAGATGCAGCCCAAAGGGCTTGGGGGTGCAGCATGGCCTTGCACTGCTACGTTTGCCCTTCCCGGGGCACTTACCCAGGGGAAGGGGCAGATGCACGGGTGGCCTCCCACCCCTCAGCTCTGCTGAGGCAAAACCCAGAAGTCCAGGCCATGGCGGGGGCTGTGCTGGCATCCTGATCCATCAGCAATGTGCGGGTGGAGGGTGGGCCAGGGCTGCCACCTGCAGTTTAGGGCCGGGAGTGCGCACCCTAGCCATCAGACGTATGCCACCACCCTGTAAGCCCTACGGAGGGCTTTCTGGCGATGGGGAGGGAGGGTTCTTTGGAGGGTTCTTTGCTCCCTGTGCCGCCGTCGCAGCGCCGCATCCAACCACCAGGGGCTTTGATAGGCCTGCCCCTGAGCCTTTCTTGCTAGGTGGAACAGAAAGAATGGTTTGAATTGTTGAGAACTGTGCAGAATCTGGCATGCAAACTGTGGGTGTGGGTGTTCATTTTGTGGCTGTAGAACAGTGGTTCTTCGCTCAGAAATGTCTGAGTCTGGATAAGATATCCTGCGTGCAGAAGTGGTGTTGCCTTGTTCCTGGAGAGTCAGGGGGCCTGCAGGCCTTTTCTTTGCTCTTCACTGAGAGCAGATCAAGAAGTCTTCAACAAACCAGGTTCAGAGAACGGACTTCTCTGGGACTTACTTTGGGACTAATCTAGCATAGAATGGGGAGGGATGATGCCATCTGACATGATATGGTTCCTGGTTTTTAATTAAATGATACTAATTTGTACTGTGTTTTAAGTTGTATTTATATTATGATTGTTCACCGCCCTGAGCCCTTCGGGGGAGGGCAGTCTATAAGACTAATCAAACAAACAAACAAACAAATAAGTAAGTAAGATAATGGACCTAGGTTGCATTGGCGGGGGGGTTGGGGGGTCCACACCATACAACACCCCCACTGCTGCACAGTTCCCCTTTCCCCTCTTGACCTATTTTGCTAATGGCAACGGCCTCTTTCTCGCTCCAGGGGCTCTATCATCAGGCCATGAGCAGTCTGGAAGAAATGCTGCAGGCTTTGCTGTTGGAGAATCCACATCCCAGGGAGCTTAAAATCATGCTGGAGGTATGAAGGAGATTCAAAGGGAGAGAAGCTGCATGGAGGGGAGGGAGGGGGCCGGGCGCCACTCTGCATGCAGAATGCTCAGTGGGTCAGCATGCTGCGCTTGTGGCAATGGCTGGGGAAAGACCTCTGCTGAGATCTTGGACAGCCGGTCAGAGTAAACATTGCTTAGCAAGATGGGCAGCAGCAGCAGCAGCAGCAGCTGTTTTTTGATGTTCAATGTAGAAGGTCCAACTGTGTTTCATAGGAGTGCATGCTACACAGTCCTTCCAATGTGCATATACAGATACAGTGCCAAAATCAAAGGTCTGGAAAGGGTGGATATGTGATGAATTGCAAGGTATGGGTGTGGCTGAGTATGAAGACGTGTAATGCTGCTTTGTAGCAGATTAGACCCAAGCCAGGTTGCAATGTTGAACCAGGATGTAAAAACAGTCACTGCCATGATCACACAATAGGTAAACTCAGACAAGGTAGGCTTTATGTAGATAGTTCTGAGACTCATATGAATCTGAAGTATAATACAGCATCCGTTTGACACAAACACCATAATATCAATATTGTCACCAGTGTTGGTCTCTTGATATTTGTTTTTGTTAGATAAATATCCCAACAAGATGGTGTCGGAGCTGGATTCACTATCCGGGAGACTCTCTTATTTTAATATATTCTTGCCTACGTTTGAGGTATTTATTTCACGAGGACTGCTAGAGGAAGAGAAACTATGCTCAAACTGAGCTTGGGTGATTCATGTGGAGAGCCCAGGAGGGGGGAGCACCGCCCCCCCCACGGAGCCCAGCTCCTGCTCTCCCCAGGACCAGCCTCCAGGCCAGGAACGTGCTTTCAATAGCACAGAGGCCAGGGGCGGGGCTTGGGTGGCCCCCAACCCCTTGAGCCCCGCCCTCCATGTAGGCTGGATAGGAGATTTGGAAGAAGAAGAAGAAGATTTCTATCCCCCCTTTCTCTCCTCCTTGCCCTTCCCCCCTCACAACAAACACCCTGTGAGGTGGGTGGGGCTGAGAGAGCTCCGAGAAGCTGTGACTAGCCCAAGGTCACCCAGCTGGCGTGTGTGGGAGTGCACAGGCTAATCTGAATTCCCCAGATAAGAAGAAGAGTTTGGATTTATATCCCCCCTTTCTCTCCTGCAGGAGACTCAAAGGGGCTGACAATCTCCTTGCCCTTCCCCCCTCACAACAAACACCCTGTGAGGTAGGTGGGGCTGAGAGAGCTCTGAAGAACTGTGACTAGCCCAAGGTCACCCAGCTGGTGTGTGTGGGAGTGCACAGGCTAATCTGAATTCCCCAGATAAGCCTCCACAGCTCAGGCGGCAGAGCGGAGAATCAAACCCGGTTCCTCCAGATCAGAATGCACCTGCTCTTAGCCACTACTAGGACATTGTTCATACGGTCGCCACAAGTCAGAAGCAACTTGACGGCACTCACACACACGCACAGTCACAGGATTGCACTGTTGGTTCTGAAATGCCACATGTCAATATTCTGTCGTGTTATATGTACTGGATGTGTTCTGTTACAGTATGAGGAACATAACATGCAACCAGAGGGGATACTGTGCTTCACTTAACATTGACTAGCTAAGTATTATTTAAATGCTTACTGCATAAGTGCAAAGTGTCTTTCTCAGGAATATGGCAGGCAGTGTTGTTACCGCCAGTTCAGTTAACCCAATTAAGAATCATGAAGCAAAAGTATTTTTAAAAGAAATATTTTTATTTTGAACATCAGTGGCTGATTCAGAGGGGGAGGAAGGGCCCGCCCCGCAGGCAGAAGCCTAACGCCTTTATAGGGTTTGCAAAAGAAAACCGTCCTACTTTGAGGCAGTCATTGTGACATCACAAATGTATCAAGAAGCAAAAGAAACATTTTCATAAAGGTTCTCTTTTAGACGTGCTGGCTTTGCTTCCTCCTCCCTTCTGCTGACTCAGTACATCACCTTAGTTACCTTCACATGAACAATGGGGAACAGAGGAGAGCAAACAGGTGCACATCTCAGTACCTATTAACCACACGTAAATTCAACAGAAGAGAAATCGCATTGTCATGAAATAAATTTAGTTTGCTAGTTTACTGAGTAAGCTTTTAAAGTTCAGAAAACTCTTTCTTAAAAATCCTCTCTTCTAATTACTACATTGCAGTCCTTGTGAACAAGCATAAGATGGAAACACAGTTATTTGGGGTTCTGTGTACCTTTCATATACTATTCTTATCTTGCTTCTGGGCGTTCTGCCAAATTCTGCAGCTTCTGTATTTTTCTACAGAGACCTTTGTCTGTGAAAACAGGGAGAGATGTCAGGCCTGCATGTACTTTTCTTTAGCTAAATGCCAGTCAAAAGAGAATCATATATATCTAATAATGAATATTAACCACATAAATATAGTTTTCCTGGGTTACAGTATGAGAATCCCCTGACCTTTGCAACTCTGCTAAGTCTTAGCCGCCAGTTGGTGGACGCTGGCTCCTACAGATTGACTCCTTTGGAAATTAACACCTGCATATCTCAGTTTCTTTTGACTTAAAGGGCGGATGGAGTGTGGCTAAATGCGGGATATTGTCCCCCCTGCTGACTCTGAAAGAACGCCTCAGTGCTGAAATTCAGCCGGCCCTCACTCAGGCAAAGATCTCCATGATAACTAAACCAAACTGCTGAACCAGCCGCGTACTGGGAGGTCTGTGTTTGGGCTGTTTTGGGTCAAGAATGAACATTAAGTCAGACAATGAACATTAAGAAACCGCTGCGTGATCTGAACACAGATGTTGCATTCACATGTCTGGTGTGACCCTCGCACAGCTTGTGTAAAAGGAAGACCAGTAGGACCAATGGGTGCTGAGGAGGAGTTGCCATCCACCTGTCTGGCTCTCTCCTGTGCTGTCTGTGCCCTGGCAGGGCTGCATCAGGGCTGCACTTCTTTAACGCCTGTTTTTTGTTGACAGCTCATGGAGCCCTGGATGACCTCAGCGCTGGACCACGAGCGAGAGAGGGCTGTGCAGACCGCAATGAAGCTCTTGAAATTTGTAGCTGAAAGTTTCCACTTTGATGTGAGTGACCACTGCCCCTCATGCGGATACTGACCTTCTGTTCCTTTAGAGTTCTGTAAAGGAAGAGATGGGCCAAACTGAGGTTTTATACTCAAGAACAGCAAGTGTCTACCCACAAGAATACAAAATCCTTGTTGACTCAGACTTAGGAGTGATACAACTCCCATTCTGTTTCCTAAAGAGACTTCTGGGAAGTCCACTGACAGAATAAGATGGGACGGCAACAGGTTTGCCCCCCAGGAGCTGCTGTTCTGAAGTTTAGGGCCTGTGATTTTCTCCACCACAAGCAAGAAAGTGTGTGGCCCAAAAGGACTGCTGAGGAATTCCCTCGGGAGCCACAGACAACTGCAGCAATCCTGATTTTAACTACAGTCTGAACTGGAAGAGGATGAGAGGGAGAGAGATCTGGGGCTGGGGCTGGATAGCCACAAGCACAGGGGACTTCAGCAGGGAAATTAGGCTGATCCATGGAGGATCTGTTCATCAGGGGCTGCTAAAAGGATAGAAACACCTAGTATTTAAAAAAAACGTAGAGGTTTCCCAGAGAAGCTCATCTCAGAAGAGGAAATTGAGCAAGGAATAGGGAACTTAAAAAGTAATGAATCATCATGACCAGGTGTATTTCTTCTTGTTGTTTAAAGAAGATTTGATCCCTTACTTCAGAAAGTTATATGATTCCCTTCAGATAGAGGTACTGTCTGAGAACACCTGGCAGAAGCCAATAGTGTATTAATCCCAAAAGAAGGAAAGGATATATGGAACACTTCTGTCTACAGACCCACCCCCTTATTCAACACAGATTATTAAATGTGTACAGCTATTCTGACAAATAGATTGAATACAATTCTGGAGGAGGTAAAGTGTCTTTCTCAGGGTCAAACTAGATTCATAAAGGAGAGTCAGCTAGCATCCAATACTAGAAGGCCAATACATTTTTTTGGATCTAGTGAATGAAAGGGGAAAGGCTGCAGACTTTTATGTTGTGGATGCTGAAAAGATCTTTGATCAACTCAACTGCAATTTAGACCAGGTGCTTAAAAAGTTCAGCTTCGGATAAAAGTTTCAAAACTGGGTGAAGACTTGTTGGAAACCCAAAGCAAGGGTTCTAGTCAGTGGGTTCCGATCTGAAATGTTTTGTGCTGAAATGCAATATGACAGTGTTGTTCCCTTTTATGCTGAAATGCAATGTGACAGTCCTTCTCTTTATGCATCAAGATCTTCGCCAGCAACATTTGGCAAGGTATCACTTACAGGGGTTCGAGAATGAAGGTTATGCTTTACACCCAATGATGTGATATTTACATTATCGGATCCCTTAGAATCTTGTAAAGGGTTGGTTAATTAGAGCCGATTGAACAGATATAGGGTTATAAGATCAATGTGGATAAATGAGTTCTATTGGGTGTAAATGTAGAAAAGGGTTGGCTCATAGGTTCCAAATGGAAGGAGAAAAAAATCCAATATTTAGGAGTCAAATTTTGCCAGAGGAAAACCTGGTGCAGAATAAATTGCTGCCGGTATTGAGTAAAGTGGAGCCACTCATGGAGGCATGGTCAGCATACATTTGTCATTGCTGGGCAGGTTATCATTTATTAAGATGAAAGTCCTGCCTAAAGTTATATATCTTTTTGTGGCAATAACTCTGATCTGCCCTACAGAGCTGTTAACTTGGATTCAAAAAGCAATAGAGCTGCTGTTTACTTGGGATTACTAGACTGAGAGTGAGTAGAACTTCAGTGCAGCTCACCAAAACAAAAAAAAGAAAAAATGTGGATAAGTTCCAACAATAGAAAATGTTATCATGCTGCAAGATTTGTAGCAATGAGGGACAACCTTTATAGTGTGAGAAGTCACTGGTAATGCCAATTTTTATACTAAACATTTTCCCCAGGCCAGAGTGGCAGGAGATATTTCTAAGTGGGAACAAACAGGATAGAATAGATTTATGAACATATGCAAAGAAGAGAAATTTTGTACCTGAAAATAAATCAAAAGCATGCTAGGAGATAACCAGGTGGTAAGATTGCAGTTTTTGCAAATTCCCAAAGGGAGGATATTTTTAGATCTTTGAATGATTTTGAGAAAGTTATGTCATATTCAGGACTCATGCAGTGGCAACCTACTAGAGTCAGACCAATTATCCATTCATCTCTCTGTCCCCTTTCCTTTACCTTTTACCTGATGCCACCCCAACAAACCCTGTGTCTTACAGTAAAACTTTTAATATCGTATGTTATTATGATATCTAGGCTCTGCCGATAAGTCTTCAGTCTGGTCTGCAAAGAAGTATGTAGGAATGGCAGTTTTGATGAGTCCGTTTGGACTATACTATTGATAAGAGTCTGAACTACAAATATTACACATGGGATACACTATGTGTATTTGTTTGATGTATTTATCTGTTTTTTATGGACAACTGTTTTATTGTAACATGGAATGCCAATAAAGGCTTGAATTGATTGATATTCAGGACTCTTGGCAGTATTCTATGATATTCTAGATGAACTGAAGTATAAAGAGATCCAGTTTATAGATCTCAATGGGAAGCAGACTTGAGGTAGGAGATACCAATTGAAAAATGGGGAAAATCAATAAAGGCATTTTGTCTACCTCAATAAGCATCAGTATTAAATACAATGGTTAAAACTTATGTTACGATGGTACTACACCCCTGTTAGAATTAACCGGACGGTCAATAATACAAAATAAAAAACCACAGTCTTAAAAGCCCAGCTGGAATGTGTTCCGCAGGTTAGGAAAGGCAGCACCCAGTCCAAAAGAAAGCCACCATGGTTAACAAGGGAGGTTGAGGAAATTATTAGGAAAAAAAAGATGTCTTTTAGAAAATGGAAGTCCAACTTAACTGATGAAGAATATGAGAGGGAAGACAAATGGTGGCAAAAGAGAAGCAAGTTAGCTGTAAGAGAGGCAAAAAAGGATTATGAGGAACGCATGGCCTTGAACATCAAGACCAGCAACAAACAGTTCTTCAAGTACATCAAAAGCAGGAAGCCAGCTAGGGAAGCGGTAGGCCCGTTAGGATAGATGGAAAAGGAACAAAAGGATTGTGCTAAAGATGACCCAGGGAGATTGCAGAGAAGCTGAATGAATTCTTTGCATCTGTCTTCCACTCCAAGAGGAGGTGAGGAAAATTCCTGCACCTGGGACCAAGCTTCTTAGGAGGTGAATCCGAGGGAGACTAAGCAGAAGATAGTGAGTAGACAAAGGGAAGAAGTTCATGGCAGCCATTGACAAACTACAATGCTACTTCAAACTCCCTGTTGGCCCAGATTGCATTCACCCAAGAGTGCTCTTAAAGAGCTCCAAGCATGAAATTTCTGGATCTTCCAGCGAGCTTTAATATGCAACTTATCACTGAGAATCTGCCTCCATCCCTGAAGACTGGAAGATGGCCAATGTCACACCAATCTTTAAGAAAGGATCTAGGGGGGACCCAGGAAATTACAGGCCAGTCAGTTTGACATCTGTTCCTGGTAAATTAGTAGAATCTATCATAAAAGGTAAAATTATTAAACATGTAGAAAAGCAAGACCTGCTGAGGAAGAGTCAGCATGACTTTTGCAGAGTCAAGTCCTGTCTTACAAACTTACTAGAGTTCTTTGAGGGTGTAAACAGGCATGTGGATAAGGGGGAACCAGTGGACATTGTCTACTTGGATTTCCAAAAGGCTTTTGACAAAGTTCCTCACCAGAGACTGTTGAGAAAACTCAGCAATCAAGGAATAAGAGGGGAAGTCCTGCTATGGATTAAAAACTGGTTGAGGAACAGGAAACAAAGGGTGGGTATAAATGGGAAGTTCTCACAATGGAGAGATGTAGGGAGTGGTGTCCCCCAAGGATCCGTATTGGGACCAGTGCTCTTTAACTTATTCATAAATGACCTGGAAGTAGGGGTGGGTAGCGTGGTGGCCAAGTTTGCAGATGATACCAAATTATGTAGTGTGGTGAGAACCACAAAGGATTGCGAAGATCTCCAAGCGGACCTTAATAAATTAGGTGAGTGGGCTAAGAAATGGCAAATGCAGTTCAATGTAGCAAAATGCAAAGTGATGCACATAGGGGCAAAAAATCCAAACTTCACTTGCACGCTACAAGGGTCAGTGCTATCAGTCACAGACCAGGAAAGGGATTTGGGCATCTTAGTTGATAGTTCCATGGGAATGTCAACTCAATGCATGGCAGCTGTGAAAAAGGCAAACTCTATGCTGGGGATAATTAGGAAAGGAGTTGATAATAAAACTGCAAGGATTGTCATGCCCTTATATAAAGCCGTGGTGCGACCGCACTTGGAGTACTGTGTTCAGTTCTGGTCGCCACATTTCAAAAAGGATATCGAAGAGATAGAAAAAGTGCAGAGAAGGGCAATGAGGATGATTGAAGGAATGGAGCACCTTCCTTATGAGGAGAGGCTGCAGCGTTTGGGACTCTTTAGTTTGGAGAGGAGACGGCTGAGGGGGGATATGATTGAAGTCTATAAAATTATGCATGGGGTAGAAAATGTTGACAGAGAGAAATTTTTCTCTCTTTCTCACAATACTAGAACCAGGGGGCATCCATTGAAAATGCTGGGGAAGAATTAGGACTAATAAAAGGAAACACTTCTTCACACAACTTATTATTGGTGTTTGGAATATGCTGCCACAGGAGGTGGTGATGGCCACTAACCTGGATAGCTTTAAAAAGGGCTTGGACAGATTTATGGAGGAGAAGTCAATCTATGGCTACCAATCTTGATCCTCCTTGATCTCAGATTGCAAATGCCTTAGCAGACCAGGTGCTCAGGAGCAGCAGCAGCAGCAGCAGCAGGCCATTGCTTTCACCTCCTGCATGTGAGCTCCCAAAGGCACCTGATGGGCCACTGCAAGTAGCAGAGTGCTGGACTAGATGGATTCTGGTCTGATCCAGCAGGCTAGTTCTTATGTTCTTATGTTCTTAATACAACAGATTAATGCTGGTGATGCACCACACACAAAGGATCCTTCCATGTGTCTCCAGTGAATTTATAAGAACATGGGGATGCTGCGGCATGCGGTCCTCAAAAGGGCCCACTGGTTGCCAAATGTAGAAAAGGCGCCATGTGGCCAGATGTGGCCTCATCACCTGTACGCTCCTCTTTCTCTCGTCAGCTTTCCCGGCAGTTCAGCACTCTCGCCCACCTGACTGCCGTCCTGATTGTGCTGTGTGGAGACCCCGTGGGATGCGTCAGTTCATCAGCTGTGCAAGCAGTCAGTTGCCTCTATGAAGTCCTGCTACGCCGGAAAAGTAAGCGCCGTGATTTTAGAGAAATACTGCTCTGCAGCTGTGTTTCCATGTGCATAGAACCAGCCGTGTGTGTGACACGAGAGCACCCAGGCGTGGATGAAGCGCTGCTGACTTTTCATCTGCTTCACGGGGCTAATGGTTGGCTGTCAGGGTTATATTAGGGTCAGGGTTAGGGTTAGGGTTAGGGTTGCAACATCCAGCAATGACAGTCTTTACTAAGAAAATGATGAGGCAACCGTGGTGCCTCTTTTGAGTCTCCTGGACCTCTTCTTAACTTTTGGGATCACTGTCCATGCAGGGACGTAGGTATAGATTTTTTATGGGGGGGTTTGGGGGTGGGGCCACACCCCCACCTGCCCCTAGGGCATGGCCACGCCTCCCCAAGCCTCGCCCCCTGCCTAGCACTTATCAAAGCAGCTCTCCAAAGCTGGGGGCGGCAGACTCCCCCACCCTGCCCTCCCCTGCCCCCCACCAGCTGGGCTCCCAGCCGGCAGTTCCTTCTGCCCTCCCCTCTGGGCAGAGGCATAGAGGGAAAATGGAGCCCGGTGCAAAATCTGAGTTTTACGCCCCCCCCCCCCTGCAGCCGCTGTGATGCTGGAACCCACCCCCAAACAGCATCACTTACAATGGTGTTTAAACTAGAGAGCCCAAATTATCCTTTTAAATCCACCTTAAAGGGAGAATCTGGGGTCCCCAGATTAAATAACTTATTGAAAGTGATGCTGTTTGGGTGGATTATCCCCCCCACCTGAAACTAGCAGTCACTTTCAATGTGGCATAGTGGTTAAGAGCAGGTGCATTCTAATCTGGAGGAACTGGGTTTGATTCCCTGCCGCTTGAGCTGTGGAGACTTCTCCGGGGAATTCAGATTAGCCTGTGCACTCCCACACATGCCGGCTGGGTGACCTTGGGCTAGTCACAGCTTTTCACAGCTCTCTCAGCCCCACCCACCTCACAGGGTGTTTGTTGTGAGCGGGAAAGTCAAGAAGATTATAAACTCCTTTGAATCTCCTTCAGGAGATAAAGGGAGGATATAAATCCAAACTCTTTTTCTTCTTCTTAACTGAGGACCTCAGATTCTCCCTTTAAATCTATGCCGAAGGGGATGGATTTAAAAGGAGAATCTGGGGAAATTTGGGGGGTGCCTGCTGTCGGGGGTGCAATTGTTAAGCTAGCAGCACCAAACTTTTAGGGTATCTTTAGGAGACTCTCCTAATTATACCACCCAGGTTTGGTGAAGTTTGGTTCAGGGGGTCCAAAATTATGGACCCTCAAAGGTGTAGCCCCATCTCCTATTACCTTCTATTGGAAACAATGGGGGCACCCTTTTTGGGAGACCATAGCTTTGGACCCCCTGGGCCAAACTTCACAAAACCTGGGTGGTATCAGTAAGAGACTCTCCTGATGATTCCTGCCAGGTTTGGTGAAGTTTGGTTCAGGGTGTCCAAAGTTATGGACCCTCAAAGGTGTAGCCCCCATCTTCTATTAGCTAGCATTGGAAACAATGGAGGATGGGGGCACCCCCTTTGCCTGCAGAAAATTTCTTCCTGACCCCAAAGTAGCCATCGACATTACCCTGGGCATGTAAGAAGGGACCACGAGAGCTGAGCACTGGCTCCCCCTGTCCTGCCCTCCCTCTCATGGTCTGCCTAAGTTCACAGAGTCAGCCTTGCTGTCGGATGGCTGCCTGGCCTCTGCTTAAAACTCCCCCAAGAAGGAGAGCCCCCACCTCCTGAGGAAGCCTGCTCCACTTCCTGACAACCGCTCTGTCAGGAAGTTCTTCCTGATGTTTAGCCAAACCCCTTTTGGTCTAATTTCATCCTGTTGGTTCTGATCCGACCTTCTGGGAAAAACAGAAAACAGCTGCGCCATCCTGAGCAGAGCAGAGTTGCAGGCTACAGTCTGGTGACATAATAGAGAGGATGGATGCCCAGGAGCAAGCGCTGGTGGGTCTCCTCTGGTGGGTCTCCTCCGGTTCAGCTTCTTCTCTTCAATTCTGCCCGGCACCGGCTTCAGGGTGGATTCAGCCGCAGAAGGCCATTGCTTTCACCTCCTGCATGTGAGCTCCCAAAGGCACCTGATGGGCCACTGCGAGTAGCAGAGAGCTGGACTAGATGGACTCTGGTCTGATCCAGCTGGCTGGTTCTTATGTTCTTATGTTCTTATGCCTCCCCCTTTCTTCAGGAAAGCTTTTCTATCTCAACCAAATGTTTAGGCATTGCAGCGTGACCATTTGCTTAACTGTTTTCTTTCAGCCAACCTATTATAAGAGGCTGGAGTTTGTTTTATGTAAGTTCTGAGCAAAGAGTGAAGAGTGGCTGCATAACCATGGCAAGAGGCAGCCAAGCAGCAATGTGATCTAGAAGATTTTATACGCTCACTCACAAGGAGGGTCCTGTTCGAATGCCAGCCACAGGCCTTGCAACCCAGAGAGCTCCTCCTCCTGGTGCCTGGCTAACAACAGATTTCTGCCATTCAAGCAAGTGACTCTGGAGCACTTTAGCTCTGTCCTTGGCCTTTATGCTTTAGCTTGCCTCAGGGCTATGTTTTCCCCTTTGGACTATTTAACATCTACATGAAGCTACAGGCTGAGCTTGTCTGAGGGGTTTGGAGCCATTTTCTCTCTGTCTTCATGCAGTTATATAACAGCCATTCTTTTCTTTTCTGTTCTGCAACAGGCCTAAAGCAGAGAATTCACAAGAGGAGGAAGTGGTCGGTGAAGAGGAGCTCAAAGCCACAGGAAACAGATTGCCTTTCTCTGATAGTGACGGACAGCAGATGGCTGATTGCTATGGTATTACTGCCCTGTCTGGGGTACCAAGAGTTCACAGGTGGAGAGGCTACAAAATGCTTCCACATTTCGCACCAAACAGAATTTAGTTTCAATCCAGCAGTTCTGATGGGGGCAGAATATTTCTGAAATGGTAACAAGGCTAAGCTCAGAACTCATCGCTAGTGCCAGGGTTTCTGGTGAGCCTTGCAGGTCACAGTAGATTGCAATCCAGACCCTCCACCTGTCACTGATGTCATGGGCAGAGGCATGAATTGCTTGACCTCAGCAAAGGGCCAGGTATACCTGGCGGGCGGGCTTAGCATACTGTAGTGAACAAAAAAGGAACTGCAACAACAAGGGATAAAAAGTTGCAGAGAAACAATGTGTATAGATATATTGTGAAAAATGGATATAAAGAGTCTCTGTGTGCATAAAATACTATAACAAAGCAGAAATACACAGCCAAGCAAAACAAATACAAATTATCCCTGTATAAGACAAATAAGAAATGTGTGTCCAGATGCATTTTGACCAGGTCTTCTTCACTGGCCATTTAATAAACAATACACCCCATTAAAACATTGCAAGAATACAGAAAAGAGATACTAAATAAAGAGTCAGGGTTGCTCTGCATGGCAATAGGGAAACCTAAACTAAAAAAGTTTCCAAATTAAATTTCTTTGTTTGGTTTTTTTATATAGATCAATAGAAATTAACAAATCAGAAAAAAGAAACCAGAGTCAAGTCATGGTTACAGTTCCAAACATTAAGAGAGGAAACCAAATTCTACATATAATAGATTACATAGAAATCAATTTTTAATGTTGGCTATTCTTAATAAAAATTCAAATAATCCAAATTACATAGAAACACTAATAAAGGTCTTCTGTTATAACTTCCTAAAATTTTCTCACATTAAAATGTATTAACATTATTATCATTTTTCATAAAGTGATTAATGATTTGTTTGCTTTCCCTTTAAACTCTTTCTTTCTTTCTTTCTTTCTTTCTTTCTTTCTTTCTTTCTTTCTTTCTTTCTTTCTTTCTTTCTTTCTTTCTTTCTTTCTTTCTTTCTTTCTTTCTTTCTTTCTTAAATAATCCCAATAATATGCTTTCTCCCTCCATGCCAGTGCAGGCACTTGTGGGGTGGCCAGGCGGCTTCTGAGTTTGGACACTGCAGCTGCTGACCGTCAAGGCACCCGTGCCCGTGCCAGTTTGCACGGCGCTGGTGCCACAGATCCCAGCACAACACTTTCACTGCTTCCAACGTGGCTTGTCCCCTCCTCTCAGATTGCACAGTTATTCTTGAAACTAAGTGGAAGTGTAACATCTGCTTTTTTTGCCTTGTCCTTTATTTTTTGCCAAAACTTAATTTCTCCTTGAATGTCTATCATATTCCATATGTTATGAAGTCACTGTTTTTCACCACATTGAAATAATAAGCCTCTATAAATGAAACTAGTAGAGATATTAGAGGGTTAACTCTTTTTGTTAGCTTTCCAAATTTTGAACAATCTGTTTCTGGTTACGTAGCTTCCATTTTGTACGATACTTTTTTTCCTCATTGATTTTTCTGTCCATAAGTACTAGTTGTGTGATCCTCCTTAATCTCCCATTTCTAATGTTATTACTCTCTGGGCAGGGTTTCTAATTCAGTCTGCAATCCAAACAAGACCAGCTACTTGATAACATAATTTAACATTAAGTATTTCTGATCCTTCTCTTTTTCTCACCTTGAAGAACTTTGAATCTGATTCTTGAGGAAGGCTGGGTACTTTATGTGTAGATGGAGGCACTTTGAATCAATTTCTACAACTTTTTATTCCTTGGCATAGCATACTGTGCCAAACTCTGCACATAAGGGTTGGACCCGTACCACCTTGTGGGCTCAGGAGGGCACTACTTAGGAAGCTACGAGCCAGGGCAACTATTATTCAACAGGAAAGGCACTGGACGTCCTGGCTGGTGCTGCATGTAGGTGGAGATGCGGCCAATGCACTGCCCTGGCAGGTTGCAGCCAGTCTGTAGGAACGACAGTTCCTTCCCACCATGCTTAATTGCCTCAAAGGCCCTGTGCATGTTCAGGAAATGCTGGACATTGAGAAGGCTGCAGTTGCCCCTGGCGGTGAACCTTTCCCCAGCAAGGTGTTACGGGAACAGTGTGTAGATGGGTGGTTGTTAAATGTAATCAGTACAGGCAAAGGGGGACATTGCTGTTGCCATGCCTGGGAGAGTCATGGTCTGGGATTAAAAGGTTCAGGTCATTTCCCAGAGTAGAAGTGACCAGCTTCAGCCACCGGGTGCAGTGGCATACCTAGGCAAATTGGAGCCCTGGGCAAAACCTGAATTTGATGCCCCCCCATGGGCGGCCACCCTCGCCCACCGTGACCAAACAATGATTTTTTCCACCAGGTCGTTTCAAAGTCACCATCACATTATAGAACATGCCCCAACTCACAAATCTGAACACAGCAATGGGCCATGCCACACAGCAGAAATAATTTTTTGAAAACATTTTCAAAATGCTTTCAAAATGTTTTATTACTGCTATGGAAACATTTTATGGTGTTGTATCGTGTCCCCTCAATTGGGGGAAACAGCATCACTTTCAATGTTATTTAAACTGGGGACCCCAGATTCTCCCTTTAAGGTGGATTTAAAAGGAGAATCTGGAAGCCCTAGTTTAAACAGAGTGATGCTAGAATCCCACCCCCAAACATGCATCACTTTCAATGGGTGTTTTAGAAGCCTAGGGGAGCCCAGATTCTCCTTTTCGGAAATCCCACCTTAAAAGGGGAAAATCTGGGAGTCCCCAGTTTAAATAACATTGAAAGTGATGCTGTCAGGGGTGGATTATCCCCCACCCTGAAACAGTAGAAAGCATCACTTTCAGAAATGTTTAAACTAGGGACCTCAGATTCTCCCTTTTAAATCCATGCAGAAGGGATGGATTTTAATAATAATAATAATAATAATAATAATAATGTAATGGTTAACAACAACAACAACAACAACAACAACAACAACAACAACAACAACAACAACAACAACAACCTTTATTAGACATTGAGAGAATAAAAGAAAGAAAGAAAACAAGCATTGGCAGGAAGGGGGTGATTTAAAAGGAAAATCTGGGGAAATTTGGGGGTGCCTGCTGTCAGGGGTGCAATTATTAAGATAGCAGCACCAAAATTTCAGAGCATCTTCGTGAGACCCTACTGATGATACCACCCAGGTTTGGTGAAGTTTGGTTCAGGGGGTCCAAAGTTATGGACCCTCAAAGGTGTAGCCCCCATCTCCTATTAGCTCCCATTGGAAACAATGGGGGATGGGGGCACTCCCAATGGGGGATGGGGGCTCTCCCAAAGTTATGGACTCCCTAAACCAAACCTCACCAAACCTGGGTGTTATCATCAGGAGAGTCTTCTGAAAAATCCCTGAAATTTTGGTGCTGCTAGCCTAAAAACTGCGCTCTCAGCAGGCCAAAAACGGAAAAACACTGAAAATACAAAAAATCCCACAAACGAACCTGCAGTTTTTGCCCCCCCCCCCCCCAAGGAGGCACCCTGGGCAATTGCCCACTTTGCCCAATGGGAGGAACGCCTCTGACTGGGTGTCTGCCCTTCACCACCTCCTTGTGGGGCGTTGGTGTCAGAAAGAGGCAGCAGCTCCTCAGCGATACGGCCTTGAGCAGATATAAGTTGGAATGCTCAAGAGGGATTATAGCACCCGATGATGAATTATTTTATTCACACACAGTCTAGAGATTTGCACAATATGCAGCTTCCGGGCGATTTGTAAGTCTAATGAGCAGCAGAATACAGCACAAAATTCTCCCATGAGGTCTCTTCAATTGAAGCCACTCTGAGAGAAATTTGCCTCTGTCAGCAGTACAGTGAAATTTTATTGGTCAGATGGGTGTTGGAACCCTTTCTAGAAAACCAAGTATGTTGAGTTAATGTTATGTATTGAAAACTTTTTAATTATTTTAATTAAATTAAATTTATATCCCACCTTTCCTGGCCAAAGTTGGGCTCAGGGCAGCACCCATACATATTTGAAAACATTTTACATAGACAGTCGGTCGTTCATGAAGCCAGCCTTAAAAACTTAAGAAGAAATCAGTAAGTGAAGAATGATACAAATTATACAGATAATTCCAGAGAAAGCAAATGCTGCTAAAACCAGAGTTTCTCACATTCTAATCATTATGTAAAGTATATGATTCCAGTTTCTCTAAAATGGCAATTTTAGATTGGTGGGTTTAGCACAGGAGAAAACTCACTCAAAAATACAATCTGTTACCAAATGCCCTACAGAGTCCAGTTTAATTATTCACAAAGCACCCTTTTTAAATAAAGGTGAGATTGCAGGACAGAGAGAAAAACCCTTTCGCTCTGAGACCTTCTCTGCCTTGAAGTAAGATACTGAGCAGCTAAAACAACAGCTACTCTCTGAAAAAAACAAGAGTGCGTGCATGGCTTATCACACAAACAGTTGATTGAGATTGTGAGCATGTCACCCTCCCCCCCCCCCAAGAGTGTTGTTGCCCTGGGCATCTGCTGTCAGTGAATCCTACTGAACTCCTGCCGCACTTGCTATTTGTAGCACTGTGAAGACCAGCTCTTCTCAGTACAGCTGACCAACTTCCTGCTGTCTGCACTAGAGAGTTTGAAAAGGTCTGACCCCATCTTGCTGAAGGCGGCAGAAGAAGTGCTGAATGCAGTTCTGCAGACTCACGTGATGAAGATCGAAAGGGTGAGAGGCTTTTGCTGGGGACATGGCGTGCACGCACTCACCTCTCGACTCCTCCTCGGCTTCTGAAATGACACCCTCCTAGGAGCCAGCTTTGATTCCCTGTGGCTGTTCCCGTGGTGAGCCTAGATTGGCTGTCAGTTGCCCAAGAGACACAGATAACTGGTGCTTCCCAAAATATCATTAAAAAAGAGAAAGTGGAGGAAAGGGCATTAACTGTGAATTTCCTGCATTTTGCAGGGGGGTGAACTAGATGCGGTCCCTTCCAGCTCAACGATTCTATGTCCAGAGCAGGTCTGTTGCAAGGAGTATGAATGCCCTTCACGTCGACTGTGTAGGCATCCTTGCATGCTTCTACGACATGTCCGTTCTTTCAGGAAAAAGATTAATATGCTGGGCCTGTCATTACCCACCGTGCTTAGACAGCTGCTGTAGTTTTTGATGGGAGACGTAGCTCTCTACCGAGTGGCCAAAGCAGTGCACAGGTTGGTGCCAGGACAAACCTACAAATCTAGAAGAAGGCACAGTCCCCAGTATGCAGAGCTAAGCTCTGCCTTCACCTTTTCCTAGTTCCTCACAAAAGTCACCAAAGGTTTGTCTTCGGTTGAAGCTGTCTTTTTTGTTATTTTTTTCTTCCCAATGTCCAACAAAATTATGACCAAGTAGAGGCATCAGTTGCCTTTTAAAAGTAGAGGCATCTGTGGGATTGTAGACCTGAGAGATCCTGTAGCAAAGGAACAGGAGGGGATCCTATGCAGATCTCCAGGAGACAGCAGTCCTGGCAGTGGATCTTCTGACTCGGAGCCAGGGTGGCTAGAGTGGTCGGCCAGGACTGGGAGTGACCAATGACCAGTCCTTCTACCTGATGGGCCTCAGAATATTGTCCTGGAGTAAAATGAGGGAGAGAAGAGTCGTAGCCTGCACTCCCTGGGCAACATGGGATTGTGAGCCAGGCACCTGTGTGCCAAGAATCTGATTTCTCTGGTCTCTGGGGACTAGAAGTACTGTTGTAAACCAGCAACAGGGTGCAGCCTTGAAATGTAAAGTCTTCCACAGCTTCTGCTGCTTTGGATTGTGCTGCAGCTTCCTCTGTTGTGGTTAGGATTTCAATAGATGCTTCTGATCAAGAATCCAGAGTCTGCTTATTGCCTAAGGATCCCAGACCTAACAGGGATCAAGCCTTATGTTCTGCTCCCTGACACCAGAGCGAAAGCCGTGCTGGCTGGTTGTACCGGGGGCTTGGTAAGCATGTGACTACTAGCCACTGGCCCAGCTGGCAGCTTAATCTGGGCTGATGCTTGGGAGCGAGGTTGAAGGAGCCTGGCGGCAGCTGCTTTCCTGCATGCGCAGTAGGCCCCGTAGGGTTGATCTGAGCAACACTGTGAGGTTTGATGATGCTCTCCCAGCATCCAGGCGTCCCTGGCTATGGAGGAAGGAAAGGGAACCCCTTTCTGCTCATAGCACTCCCTGAATGACAGCCACCTCCTGCGCCATCTCAGCTGCTGCACCAGCTGTTGTACTGCGATGCTAATAGGGTATGTTGAGCCGGTGTCCACAC
Source organism: Sphaerodactylus townsendi (assembly GCF_021028975.2). Classification (NCBI taxonomy): domain Eukaryota; kingdom Metazoa; phylum Chordata; class Lepidosauria; order Squamata; family Sphaerodactylidae; genus Sphaerodactylus; species Sphaerodactylus townsendi. The sequence continues at coordinate 89,046,621 of NC_059434.1, read as the reverse complement.
TGGCACAACATACCATGGAACTCCTCGGATTTTAAATAATCTGAGGCTTAAAAACAGCTGGAGCTACAAGAGTGCCGGCCAGGGAGAAAAGTAAGTTGCATACCCTTAAGAATCTGTGTGATGGCCATCCAGCGTTCAGACTGATGAGACTGCAAAACTTATTCAGCCATCTTCTACCACACGTGGAAAAATTCGAGCAGAGCCTTTCGAGCCCAAAACAAGGCTTGGATTTTGTCCAGAGTGATACATTGAATACTGTGACGGTGTAACTTTATGAAGGTCTTAAGCTCTTTGGCTTCTTCCAGGTGAAAGACGTGGTGGGATCGATCTACAGGTGCCTGCAGCTGCGGCACTCATCCTACTGGACCCGGAAGGTCGTGCTGAAGGCGTTAACTTTAATGATCCCTGATCACATGGAGGAAGTGGTGCAAAGCTGCCTGTCCTTCTCAATACCCATAGAGAGGTAAAGTGTTGGCTTCCTAGACCATGCCCATCGTCTCCTTGGAGGCACCTTGTCTCCACCTGTGTTTCGAGACTGACCAAATCAACACTTTCCAGGCTACAAAATCTTGCTGTTAAATTTCTGGTTGGTCGTGAGAAAAAGAACAGCCATCCAGGATTTAATCCTAGACAAGATGGCGATCCAGCATGTATCACAAAGGGAGCAGCAGTGGCATAGTAGCTAAGAGCAGGTGCACTCTAATCTGGAGAACCGGGTTTGATTCCCCGCTCTGCCGCCTGAGCTGTGGAGGCTTATCTGGGGAACACCAGCTGGGTGACCTTGGGCTAGTCATGGTTCTTTGGAGCTCTCTCAGCTACACCCACCTCACAGGGTGTTTGTTGTGGGGGGGGAAGGGGTTTGTAAGCCCTTTTGTAAGCCCTTCTCTTACAGGAGAGAAGTGGGGGTATAAATCCAACTCTTCTTCTTCTTGGTTGGGGGAGATGAGAGGGATTAGCCTCAAATAACTGTGTCTCCCAGGATACTTGGTTATCCATCAGTGTAAGCCAGGGAGGAGGTATCACTGTCCTATATAGGTTCCTATAACTACTCTGCCTTCCTAGCAAAGTCCCCTGTCCAGGACACGTCCAGTTAGGAGGCTGCATTCATAGTACTGGGACTGTGAGACAGGACTGGGATTCTGCTGGGTCCCCTGCAGGAGCAGGTAGATACTTTGAGGGTACTGCTGGATTTGGCCCTACTGCTAGATAAGTAGGCAACGGCCATAGCCAGGAGAGCCTTTACCAGGTCAACTGGTTAGCCACTGATGAACTACTGGGAAGAAAAGATTCAGCCCATGTGGTAGAGTCTCTGGTAACATCTTGACTAGATTGCTGTAACGTGCTCTACGTGGGGCTGCTCTGGAGGCTGCAGTTGGGTCACAGAGTGCCGTGGGTCACAGGGAACATATGATCACTCAGGTTCTGGTCCATCAGCACAAGCTCCCAGTAGTAGCGGCACAATATCCACATCACAAGATGTCATAGTCCTGCTGCACATCATACCGGCCGGCTGGACCTGGAGTCCTGTGTGCAGCTCTGGAGGCCTCAATTCAAAACACACACAGGCAAAATGGAGCGAGTGCAGAGCAGCGCGACAAGGATGACCAGGGGCCGGGAGACCAAAGGGCTTGGAAATGCTCAGTCCAAGAAAGAGGAGGGTTGGGGGGGGGGGGGCGACACGACAGCTCTCTTGAAGTCTTATGAAGGGCTGTCACTTAGAGGACGCCCGGTGGGCTGCAGGCAGGCAGGAGCTAGGGTGTGGCCTCAAGAGAGCCAGAGTCAAGGCGGACAGCAAGCGAGGCGTGGTCAGCCAGCCCACAGTCAGGGCAGGAAGCAGGCATGGTCAAGGCAGTCCACAGTGAAGGCACAGGCGCATGGAGCTGACCAGGAAGTATACTCACGGCACCCAGGCAGAGCTAAGCCCAAGGCAGGCAGTTCTTGGTACTGACGCTGGGATCCTGCAAGGACTCCTCAGATGCAGAGGCCTCTGTTTTGTGGAGCCTTCTGCCACACCTACTGCAGCTATGCAATCACTCTTCCTTTTACCCTGCAGCTGTAGCCTCCGTCTCCTGTGTGCAGCTGGCTCGTTCTTTGGCGCCTCTGATATTCCTGACGGTTCTCTTCTCCCAACTGCACAGCTTCAGGCTCTCCTTGGCTTGCAGGGAAGGGCTTGGAACGGGCTCTGCCGCCCTCCCCTCCTTGTGAGGAGCCCGCTCGGACTTCCCCGTGCCTTCAGGCTCTGCGGCAGAGTCCTCAGTGTCCAGGGACTGGCTCATGACAGCAGGGAACTGAGGACAGCAGCCGCAATAATGGGTTTGAATTGCAGGCAGAAAGGTGTCGGCTAGACATTAGGACCCAATGTTTGTAACAAGAGTGGTTCATCAGTGGAATCAGTTGCTTGGGGGAGCTCCCCCCGCCTCGTCTCTGAGAGTCTTCAATCAGCAGTTGGGCGAACACTTCTCAGGGATGCTCCAGGCTGCCTTGATGGGGGTGGGGCATGGATTGGGTGCCCTGTCTGACCCCACCCTGTGATTCCATGCGCCTGAGCACCATTCAAGGGGCTGGCGCTGATGGTTTGGAAGCAGTATGCCTTAGGGACCATTTCCTTCCAAGCAGACCTGAATGCCAGCTGTGGCCGTCGCCTGGGGCGCTGCCTCTGGTCCCCTTGTCTTTTGAGGCGAGGCGGGTGGCCGTCTGAAGGAAGGCGATCTCAGTTGTGGCACCAAAGCTGTGGAGTTCCCTCACTGTCTGTTCACCCCTCTCTCTGTTGCTGTCCTTTGCCACTGGGTGGATGAAGACTTGTGTTTGATTTGCCTCCTCGTGCTCCCTGAGTGGCAAATCCTTCCTGCCTTCTGCTGGGGCTGGGTTCTTACGTGTGTGTTTTAGTTTTAATTTTTTAAAATGGTTTTACCAAGTTCCTCTTTTGATTGTTCACCACCTTGCTGGGGTTGGCTGGACAGAAGGTGGGACATGAAGTCTGCAAATGAATAAATGCACACATACTATGTTGGGGGCTTCATAGGCACGCCAGTGAGCTCTGGACTGCGATGGCCGTGGGACCCCAGGTGGCCACCCAAGTCCTCCACCTTCTGCTGAAGAACCTCCAGGCCAAAGAAACTCTGGATGAAAACAGCACCAGACTGTCTCTGGCTGTGAGTAAATGGAGAAGCGGGTTGGTGCTGGGGGGGCCTGTCAGAATAAGCCTTTGCTCTGACCTTCACTGGGCTTGGAAACTGCCCTGCCTACTCTGGCCATATGGGCCGCCTTCCATCACTAGAAAACAACTTGCAGTTCTTTTCTTGGGGTGTGTGGGTGTGGGTGTGGGTGTGGGTGTGGGTGTGGGTGTGGGTGTGTGCGTGCGCGTGCGCGTGCGCGTGCGCTGTCAAGTCGCAGCTGACTTTCAGACACTCATGATGGGGCTCTGAAGGCAAGAGGTGTCGGGAGGTAGTTAGCCAGGGGCTGCCTCTGTGTCAGGCCTCTGGTGTTCCTTGGAGGTCTCCCATCCAAATACTTGCCAGGGTGGATCCTGCATAACTTCTGAGATCTGATGAGATCGAGCGGGCCTGGACTATCCCGCCCAAGGCTGTCCTCAGTAACTGCAGATTCAGTGCCAGGTGAGCTGTAGTGTGGTAGCTCCCTCAGAGCCCTTCAGTTGGATGGTTTCCTCTCACCCAGCAATGGCAGAACTGCTCCCCGCTCAGCGCCTACAACAGCACTCATCCTGCCGCACTCCTTGAGGCCCAGCTGGAAGCCCTCCTCTGGCCTAAGAAGCCTCCTGTGGCAGAAATGAGTCATCGTCTGGTGGAAGAGTCAGTGGAGGGAGGCTCCTCAGAAGGAGAAAACCATCAGGCTTGGCTCAGGACAGTGGGAGCGTCCCCCAGGCCTGTGTGGACGGGGTATGCAGCCAGAGAGGCGCTTTGCCCTGAGAGTTGTGTCTTCTGTTGTCTTTCTCCACTAGGCCATGAATGTCATCTATGAGACTTTCCTCATCCCTGGATACCGGGCAGCCCTTGTGGAGATGCACCTGCAGTTGTTCATCCCTTCCCTCAAACAGGTCCTGTATGTGATGCAGCTGGACCTGCCCGAGTCCCTAAAAGCCAGGCAGGCGTTCATCCTGAAAGAAACCCCCGGCGCTCGCAGCTTTCAGAGGTACCAGGAGACCAGCCTTTTTGTTCAGTAGAAGAAGGAACGCATCTGGAGGTCTTGCCAGGAACGGTGGCCACTGGGTGCTGCTGCTGCTAAGGTGTTGCTTTTGGTGACCACAGCAGAACTTTGAAACTGTAGCTTGTGGCAGGATTGGACCTTCAGGAGTCTCTGACCTTTGTGCATCACAAGCTTCCTCAGGATCTAGCTGCATGTTACAAAATCCAGCCGTCCACATCCAGGTCTGCCAAATGGGCTTTTTGTCAAATGCACTTTGGTTCCATGCTAGTAACTCAGTTCCCAGCTGCACTGGCAGCCCAGTTCGGATTGGGCCAGAGCATACAAGCAGAGGGTGCCTTCTCGCGCCTTCCTCCTTTCACCATTTTCAAACATGAAACAGACCCAAGAGGGGTTCTGTTTGCCCCGTTGGGAAACCTGTGTGTACCACACTGGTCAACCTGAAGCCAGAAACAGCACAAGTCACACACACACACACACACACACCCCATGCTGCTTCAGGTCAGGAAAGGACTGGGTAGGGGGCTTAAGTATCCTCTCTGAATCAGGCCCCTGTGCAGCTGGGAATTATGTTCCTGGTGGGGAATTCACAACTCACGTCTGACTGAAAGCATGGGTGGCGTCTGGAGAGTTGCCCCAGAACGGGCTTTTATACCAACAGCACAAATGCAAGATCACATGCCAGAAACTGACTGTCTCAGATGCTAAACAGAACCCAGGAATAGCTGCCACGTCCTGCTATTTATCCACATGCATGCATATGATTGACAGGTCAGTGATGCTATTTACCAAGCAGCACACCAGAGGCAGCAAAGTTCGGTACCCCTCAGGACACATTTAGCCTTGCTGTCGTTAGAGGACGGCTCTAGTGCACGGGGCAAAGAGGAGGTTCATGGCAATGCACCACCACGCCTCCTCTGCACGGGTGTGCAAGCCGGTCCCAGTGCAGCCCATGAGACTGCCTCATACATGTGGTCCCTGGCCATCCCTGATGTCTTGGGCTTGAACTCTTGGGTACAAGATTTTGGGGATGCCTTCTTTTGGAATTGCTGTAAAAATCTAGAAGGTGGCACCCTGTAGGGCTCCCTCTGCCTCTTCCCTTGAGTCTCTCGAAGCTGGATTTTTCAGACCTTAACCACAAATTAAAAGGACCTCATGTTCTGCTCAGGGGTCATGAATGTGCTCCAGGGCTCCACATTACTAAAGCAGCACCCGGGGCTCAGCCATGGGGCACTGCCAGCTAGCGGGGCCAGCCTGACTAACCCTGCTCCCAAAGTCCATGTGGAGTTCAAGTGTGCGGTCAGCCACCCTGTTCTGAGGTCCACATGGAATTCAGGGAGGCCTGCTTATTCTGGAGTTCAGCTCCTGCAGTTTAATGCTTATTCTAGAGCCGGGCTTTCAGCCTTCTCTGTTTAGTTTTGGTTGCAGGCTCCCAGTAAGAGCCTGAGGGCTAGCAGTAGTAGCAGTGCTGCCACCTGCCCAGATCTCCCAAGCTCCATGCGGATTTCCAGAGTGGGTCCAGTCCTGCCAGCTAGCATTGAACTGCGCCACAACCCTAAACAGGGCCGAGGCACAGTTATAAGAGGGGGAAGCGCTGCAGCGTGCCCCTTGGGAAGTAGCGTCCACAGCTCTCGCCCCCCAAGCCAGTGTCTGTGCTGTGAGTTCTGTGCCCAGATCTCCATTCCAAGAAACCCAGTTCAGGGGAGGGTCAAGATGCATGGCGGGGGGGAGGGGGGGGGCTTTCTTCCATGTTGCTGTTCTGAGTCTGTGCATTTACTGGATTTCGTTGGTTTGCTATTTATAGTACTTCAGTGGAGATCATGAAAAATTTGTTCTCCATGGCGGGAGACTGGGAGGTTTACGCTTGCATCGAGTTCCAGCAAGGGTGGAATGTGCTGTGCACCCCCGAGCAGTTCCTACAAGGTATCCACCTCATTGCAAGGTAAGGCCCCCTGGGGGGGGATCTGTGCATGTATGTGGGTGTGTCACGCCATTCTCCTCCTCCTCCTCCTCCTCCTCCTCCTTCAATACTACTACTACTATCACATTATTATGTTTTGTTTGTTTGTTTGTTTGTTTTAGAGCCTGAGCCTATATATACTCACTCCCCTATCCCCCAAGGGCTCTGGGTGGTGTACAACACAAATCATCATACATAAATCATCATAAAACACAGGCATAGCAAGAGGAGCGGATCAATAACTGAGCAATAAATAAATACCTACAGTTAATAACTTAGGCTCCGTGGACGATAAAATGCTAATTTCCATCAAAACAGCAATTACTACACTAAATCGGTCCCATGAAAAACCCCTACTTAAAACCCTCCTAAGGAAGAGGAGGGGGGAACGGTGGGCCCCAATGATGTTAAGGGCTCTCAAAAACAGGAGAACAGAGGGGGGCACCCTCAGCGACTGGTCTCTCCAAAGGCCCGGTGGAACAGCTCGGTCTTACAGGCCCTGTGGAAGTCACCAAGGTCCCGCAGGGCCTGAATAGCTGGAGGAAGAGCATTCCACCAGCCCAGGGCCAGAGCCGTAAAGGCCCTGGCCCGGGTGGAGGCCAGTCGCATCATTGCGGGGCCAGGGACCTCTATAGAAATGGCCTCTGCCGAATACAGAGGCCGGTGCAGGGACATATAAAATGCGGACCCGGAGGTGCACGAGGGTCCCAGGCCGCCAAGGCCTCCTTTGGAAGCAATGTCAGCACCCACACCTTGAAGATGATCCAGAACTCAACTGGGAGCCAATGCAGGCAGCGCAACACAGGTTGGATATGATCTCGAAAGGCACCCCCCGGTGAGCAAGCGAGCCACTACATGTTGGACCAGTTTTAACTTCCGGATCAAACGCAAGGGAAGGGTAGAGCGAGTTGCAATAGTCCCAGTTACAATTTATCCCTTGTTTGTCTGTCTGTCCCCCCCCCCATCTGTGGTTGCCCTGTCCTTTGGGCGTTGCGCTCTGTGGTGCTGTAACAGGAGAAGCATGGGGCTGCCCCCACAGGAAGCCTCTCTTTGGAAGCACGGGGCCATCCCTGCCGCCCCTGCTCCTGGGCACTGTGCTCTCTTTCTCCTGTGTCTCATGCAGCCCGGAGAGGAAATAATTGGACGTCTGTGATGCCTGTTTCATACACGTGAACCATCACTTGCCTCCGTTCAGAGCTGCCCTCTTAAGTTCTCAGCAACCAGGATGGAACTTTCACTTCCTTTGTGTCCCATGTCCAGGGCTATGGCAGAGTGTGGCAGTTCTCAGATTCCTGGTATTTTTGGGGAGGCAGCTCTCATCCTCAGCACGGAGGAGGATGAGTTGAAGAAGATGACAGCGCTGGCTCTAGTTATTGAGGTGAGAAAGAGGCATCTGGTGGCAGAGAGACAGACAGTGATCTTGGACCACCCGCAGGAGCTTTGAATGATGCAGAAGAGATCCTCTGAGCGAGGGTGGGCACTGGCTGAGGACATTAGAACATAAGAACATAAGAACTAGCCTGGACGCATCTTTGGAGTCCATCTTAGTCCAGCATACTGCTACTCCTCGTGAGTGGCCTACCAGGTGCCTTTGGGAGCCTGGGCATGCAGAATGTGAAAGTAATGGCCTTCTGCTGTTGCCATGCTCCTGAGCAATCTGGTCTGCTGGTTGCATTTGCAACCCCAGACTGGAAGGAGGATCAAGATGGGCAGCCAGAGACTGGACTCCTCCCTCCATAAATCTGTCCAAGCCCCTTTTTTTAAAGCTTAACATCCAGGTTAGTGGGTACAACTTACCTCCTGTGGTGGCATATTCCAAACACTAACTACACGCTATGAAGAAGTGTTTTCTTTCATTAGTCCAGTAATTCTTTCCCCTGCATTTCTAAATGAATGCCCCCTGGTTCTAGGCATTGTGAGAAAGAGAGAAAAATTTCTAAGGCCAACATTTTCTACCCCATGTATAATCTTATGGACTCTAATCTCATATCCCCCCTCAGCTGCCTCCCTTCCAAACTAAAGAGTCCCAAATTGCAGCCTCCTTCCTCATAAGCAAGGTGCCCCAACTCTTCAATCATCCTCCTGCTGTCTTCCTCTGCACTTTTTCTATCTCTCTGAGTATCCTTTTGGAGATGTGGGCGACCAGAAATGAACATGGGACTCCAAGTGCTTGCAGGTCGCATCCACAGCTTTATATAAAGGGCATGACAACTCCCTTGCAGCTCTTATTATCAATCTCCTTTCCTAATTCATCCCACAGCATAGAGCTTTTGCCTCTTTTCTACAGCTGCCATGCATTGAGTTGACATCTTGCATGGAACTATCACAACTAAGACGCCTTAAATCCCGCTTTCCTGAAGGTCTGTGACTGATAGCACTGACCCCTGTAAGCGTGTGTATGTGAAGTTTGGATTTTTTTGCCCCTATGTGCAAAATTTTCACTTTACATTTTCCTAAGGCATTGAACTGCATTTGTCATTTCTTGGCCCAATCACCTAATTCTATCAAGGTCCATTGGAGATCTTCGTGAATCCCTTTACTTGGTTCCTTCTACTCACCCTACATAATTTGGTATCATCCTGCAAACTTAGGCCACCCTACACTACTCCACCCCTACTTCCAGGTCATTTTATGAATAGAAGTTAGTGAGAGCACTGGTCCCACATACAGATCCTTGGGGACACCACTCCCTACATCTCTACTCCACATTGTGAGAATTTCCCATTTATACTCCACCCTTTGCTTCCTGCTCCTCAACCAGTTTTTAATCCATAGGAGGGACTTCCCTCTTATTTAGCTTCATTGCTGAGTTTCGCTCCTAACAGTCTCTGGAGTGAGGAACTTTGTCAAAAGCCTTTGGAAATCCAAGTAGACAATGTCCAATTGATTCCCCTTTATCAACATGTCTGTTTACACCCCTCAAAGAACTCTAGTAAGTTTTGTAAAGACAGGACTTGCTCTCATACAAAAGCCATGCTGACTCTTCCTCAGCAGTGGTCTTGCTATTTCTTCTATGTTTAATAATCTTATCTTTAATGATAAGATTCTACTTTAATTTACTTCAGGAACAGATGTCAGAACTGACTGGCTCTGTAATTTCCTGGGTCCCCCTAGATCCTTTCTTAAAGATTGGTGTGACATTGGCCATCTTCCAGTCTTCAGGGATGGAGGCAGGATTTCAGGGATAAGTTGCATATTGAATGGTGAGAACATCAGTAATTTCATGCTTGAGCTCTTTAGGAGAACTCTTGGATGAATGCAATCCTGGGGCCAGGATTTGGTAGCATTTAGTTTATCAATGGCTGCCAGAACTTCCTTCCCTTTGTCTACCACTCTCATCTTCAAGCTAGTTCCTCAGATCTCACCTCCTAAGAAGCTTGGTTCAGGTGCAGGAATTTTCCTCACCTCCTCTTGGGTGAAGACAGATGCAAAGAATTCATTCAGCTTCTCTGCAATCTCCCTGTCATCTTTTAGCACACCTTTTGTTCCTTCATCATCTAACGGGCCTACCGCTTCCCTAGCTGGCTTCCTGCTTTTGATGTACTTGAAGAACTGTTTGTTGCTGGTCTTGATGTTCGCAGCCATGCGTTCCTCATAATCCTTTTTTGCCTCCCTTACAGCTAACTTGCTTCTCTTTTGCCACCATTGTGTTCTCTCTGGTATTCTTCATCAGTTAAGTTGGACTTCCATTTTTTTTTCCGTTTGAATATACTTTATTGTTTTTAAAAAAAGAGAAAAGGGCATGCGACAAACACACCCACAAAAAACAACAAATAACAAACAGACAGACAACAACAAACATAAATATTTTCATGTCATGCTTCCACGGCTATATCTGTATAGCAAGTTCTACATAATCTAAACCGATAAATCTCAAAAGCTGTTATAAAGAAAGAAAATTGTTGAGACTTCCCCTTCAACCTATTTCATATACTTTGTTCTAGAGTCTCGCTATTACACCTGACTGTTCTTGATTCATTTAACAATTAAAGAAAAGGGGAAAAAAATTGTCTATCATACGTGTTTTATATTAGTACATGCTATTACTCTATAAATATTGTTTCTTAATCATTTTCTATTCTATATAACCCTTACACCTGTTATGAAGAACAAGAAGGTTTAGTCTAATGTAACTTAATATTCAATCGGGAACTTCGGGACTTCCATTTTCTAAAAGACATCTTTTTTTCCTAATAATTTCCTCAACCTCCCTTGTTAACCATGGTGGCTTTCTTTTGGACTGGGCGCTGCCTTTCCTAACCTGCGGAACACATTCCAGCTGAGCTTTTAAGACTGTGTTTTTAAATAACCTCCAAGCACCTTGGACAGTTTTGACTCTCTTGATTTTCCCTTTCAGCTTCCTGCGCACTATCCCCCTCATCTTTGAGAAATTTCCCTTTCTGAAGGCGAATGTAACTACATTAGCAGTTGTCACTTGTTCGCATGCAGAGATATTGAATCTGACAGCATTGTGGTCGCTGTTCCCTATCGGCTCAACAACACTGACTTCCCGCACCAGGTCCTGGGTCCCACATAGAATTAGATCTAGGATCATCTCTCCCCTGGTTGGTTCTACAACCATCTGCTCTAAGCCACAGTCATTTAGCATATCCAGGAATGTTCTCTCCTGGGTTGAGAGAACATTCTGGGTTGAGAATGGATGTGTTGGAGCCTTTTCCAGCCACTCAAGACCTTGTTGTGGTTAATACCGCAGATAAACAAGATACTTACGGCCTGTCTCAGCATCGTACTTTACTTTTCTGTTTGTGAGTTCTCTGTCCAAGAGTTGTTGAGCCTTTTAAATGATCTCACTGCCATTAGAGAGTTGTCTGTCTGTGGTGTTTCCACTGCAGTTTCTCAAGAGTCCATCTGCTGTCAAGATGATGAACAGGTTCAGCCTGAAGGAGCATCTCAAGGAAGGCTTGGCCACCGCAAATCCTGTCATAAGGGAGCTTTGTCAGAAAGGCCTCAGCAATTTTGTGTTCCAGAAAGGGAAGGTGAGAAGGAGCAGAAGAGTCCCAGAAAGCTAATGGAGACAAGTGCGTGTGAAATGCCGCAGGATGCAAGTCAGAGGCATTGCAGGTTTTCAGTTGTGGGGGGGGGGGGGCTGAAATGGAGAGCCAGTCTTAGGGGCAAGCTGCCATTTTTATCTCTCTGAGTTGACCCAGTGAGAAGCTGCGGGAATAACAACATGGCTGTTGATGTGCATACATATGTCAGTCTGATGCCCTCAAACAACTGTGATTCATACTTACTTTTCCTGGTGTGTAAGACTTAGACCCCAAATAAGTATGAATTATAGTTATTTGAGAGCATCAGACTGATGTATATATGCACATCTGGTTTTTTATTTGTATCTTTTTTTTGTATTTGTATCATTATGTGCAGGAATACCAACCCTGAGATTGTGGCAAACTTTCTCCTTGAAATAATTGAATGCAAATAATCCAGTATTGGGTCTAAGTATGTTTAGAGCATAAGCAATTAACTTCTCTCTTCCTTATTACGCCACCTTACTTTAATATTTTATTCCTAAACTACAATATATTCACCTTGGAATTTAGAATGTCTCTGTAGCAGCTCTGAAATGTTTATCTGCGGTATTAATTTTAGATTTAATATGTGTCTTAATTTCTGTCTCTTGCTAATAGTAATCATAACAAACATGGCCAGTATGATGCAGACAGAATGTGCTTGTTGTTGGGTGGTTCGGGCTTAGTGTAATGTGAATTGGTGGCCTTCTTTTTGTTGAAGATGTGAACACGGACTGATGTGTCTTGCGGGTTTATATTGGATGTGTTTTGCTGTATTGGTTTGTTTTGTAGCTGCGGTGTTCTTTTAACATGCCAATAAAGGCTTTCCGTTCATGTGCAGGAATAGGCTTGATGAAGCCTGGGCAAAATAACAGCCAGTCCATAGGTGTTATTGCCTATTGTATACTTTATTTTTTTGTAGAGGCAGTTGGCCTCTTGCACATGTATCTTGTCAGAGGCCGGCAGGGGCAGGGACGTGTGTTGTCCTTTTTCAACACTTGGCTTTTGCCTTCTGAAATTATTTTCACGATCCTGCCACTGTTGATTTTTATTGGTTGACCAGTTTACTTTTGTTTTATACCTTTGCTAGGGATTTCAATTACTATATTTGTTGTTTGTTATGCACTGCTATTTAGACTGTCAGTGAAAACCAGTATGAGACTATGAGAAATGAAGGCCCTCCAAGTCCTGTGTTAAACTGGTGCCCAAAGCCATTGCTGAAGGTGACCTGGGATTTCTTGCCTGGCATCCTAGGAGACTGTGCTATCTTCAGCTCACAATCAAAGGGTGCCTCCGTGACCCTTTCCTGCCTCCGTGACCCTTTCCTGCCTCTACCCTCTCTTTCTGTTGCTCAGGTTAAATTTCTACGGGACCAGCTGCCTGCCTTAATTAACTCTGTATTTGGTGGACTTGAAGAAAATATAATTCAAGGGCTAAAGGACATCATGGTCACCATCTATGACATGGATGGCCAGTGGATCGGGCCCATCTGTGTTGACCTTGCTCTGAATGTTCGCTCGTTTTTTGAGGATGTAAGTATTGGATCCTGGGGGAAATGGTTTCCATAAAGCCTACACATTTATTTTCTGGGTCAAATGCAAGTTCCTCTAGCCCAGAATTCTGTTTCAGCCACAGGCCGGGGCAACAGCAGCAGGCAGCTCCTTCTGGTTAGTGGTTAGAGTGTCACCGGAGGGCAGTGGCATAGCGCCAAGGGGACGGGTGGGGCACGATGCACTCGACGCGCGCCAGTGCAGGGGCGTGGTGGGGCGCAGGACACAGGCATGGCCTGGGTGCAGTTCTCCCTCGCTCCGCCACTGCCGAAGGGCCTGGGAACCCCAAGTTGCAAAGCCTCACTCTGCCGTGGAAGGTTGCTGAGAGACCTGGGGCCAGGCACGCTCTCAGCTATGCCTCCCTTGGACGGTTGTTCCTGTGAGGATGAGACGGGAGGAAGAGAGGATATGGGGGCCACTCTGGAGTCTTGGAGCAAAGGCAGGGGGGAAATCACTAACTGGTGGGGGAAACCCATAAAACTTTGCACTGCTTCATCCTCTGCCCCCTTGCTGTCTTTTGAACGCCACAATCAGGAAAGGGCAGACGTCCGAGCGAGTGCCGTGTCGCTGTTTGGGCAGCTGGTGCTGAGGGCAAAAGAGGCTGACAAGGCCTTGCTGAAGAAGGAGGTGGTCTACAGTCTGCTCGCTCTGCTCCTCCACTTGAAAGACAGAGACAACACCGTGGCCATGGTGAGTCCTGTGGAAGGGAGCGCTTCACCTGCTTCGTATTCTACCACCGGCTCCCTGCTGCTGGAACGGCATCCTTTTGTGTGGACAGAAGATGCTTTGCTTTCAGAAAGATGGGCCCCTTCCGACCAGGGCTGAGCCGGCTGGATTTGGCCTTGCCCTCAATGTGCCCTGTATGACTGACCACTGTAGGGAAAGGAATCCTCGCTGGTCTGATCCGGCAGGGCTTTCCAATTCCCACATCCTTCAAAGGCCAGCGAGAGCAGGCAGGGTGGTGGGAATTGGGAGAGGGGGTCAGAGGGGTCTTTGGGGCTCCTGCTGCCTCAAGCAGATGCAAATGCTGCAGAATGCTGCAGTGAGAGTCTCTCATCTCGGGCGTTTGCCTTAAACGTCGTTTCAGAGATGCAAGCTGACCCTCTTGAATTGTGGGCTCTTTCTTGGATGGCCTCATCTGAAGCTGATGTTTCGCACCATGGCTTGGGAGGACACCTGGAGCTGCTTGGTGAATGTGTGGAAGTACCTGGTCAGTACATTCTGAGGGGCTGCAAACATCTCTAACTATTGTGCATCAAATGCATTCAAACATGACTCCTCTTTGGCTGGATATAATGCTTGTTTCTTGCACTTGATTGTAAAAAGCATTTTGTCAGGTCCACAAATTGTGCAACCCATTTTCCTACCTCTCTGTCTTAGGCCCCTTCCGCACGTGCAGAATAATGCACATTCAATCCACTTTCAGTGCACTTTGCAGCAGTGCGGAATAACAAACTCCACTTGCAAACAATTGTGAAAGTGGATTGAAAGTGCATTATTCTGCATGTGCAGACGGGGCCTCATCAGAGTGCAGTATGTACCAGGGATATTCACTGATCCCACCTTCGACACTTTCAACCTGCTTACAATTGACAGGTCAGACTGAGATCAAACTTTTGCTGCAATATTAATTGGTATTTACTAGCCGTTGATGGACCGCTCATCCTCCACGAATCTGTCCAGCCCTCTTTTTAAGCCACCTGTTCTCGTTGTCCACGGCCACCTCCACTAGCAATGAACGCCACATCTTATTCACTCACTGTGTAAATAAGTATTTCTTTTCTTCTGCCACACATCTGCTTCATTGTGAGCCCTTGCGTATTAGCATTATGAGAGAGGGAGGAAAGATCCAGGCATAGTTTTATACACCTGTCATGTCCATCCTTTGGTTGTCATTTTTCTAAACTGAAAAGTCCTAGATTCTTCATCCTTTTCTCATAGGAAACATGTTCCAACCTCTTCATCATCTCCCATGCCTTCTTCTTTACTATTTCCAACTGTGCTGTGTCCTTTAGGAGATATGGTAATTAGAACTGTACTCAGTATTGTTGGGTAAATATATACATTAGCAAAGTAGAACAGAAGAGACAGATTCTTAGTTGCTTTTTATAAATAACTATAAAGGGAGGGTTACATGGAGATAAAATAAGAAATCCTTTTTTTCCTGTTACACATCTATACTACTGTACGTTTGGTTACATCTTTGCTTTGATTGTGTGTTCCTGCATTGCAGCGGGCTGGACTTGATGGCCCTTGGGGTCTCTTCCAACTCTATGATTCTGTGATTCTTCCTATTTGCTATCTCACATGATGTCTCTACCTTGTGTCTCCTCTCTGGTGTCATGTCTGGTCAAACAAAGAAACAGAGTTAACTTTATAACTTCAGGTGTATGAGCTCACTAACACGTAAGCCCTGGCTATCTCACTGACCAACAGCTAACCCAGGGGTAGGGAACCTGCGGCTCTCCAGATGTTCAGGAACTACAATTCCCATCAGCCTCTGTCAGCATGGCCAATTGGCCATGCTGGTAGAAACTGATAGAGGCGTCGGATCCCCTGAACATCTGGAAAACCGCAAATTCAATCTTCAATAGATCAGGTCATAAACAGTGACTTCAGCAACTCATTTACATACCAACAGTAAACCCTTTTATAACTGAGTGGTGACAGACACTGGCAAAATCCCAACAAGTATTCCCAGGAGGCCACACTATGGCTCTGTGCGAGGGCATTACAATGTTTGCCATTTCACTCTCAGTTCCTTTCTTAATCCCAGCATACACTTTACTTTCTGTACTTCTGCACAATGAATTAAATTTTCATTAAGGTATCCACTGTAACTGCAGGATCTCTTTCAGTTTTGTTCTCAGCCATCAAAACCCTTCAGGATATCTTAAAAGTTATGACTTTTTGTTCCAGTGTGACCATCTTAGGCCGTTTGTGCACGGCACTGTTATACTGGGTTACAATTGGTATCTTACAATCCAGGTTTATTTTATCCCGATTTCCCTCTTCGCATGGCTGCCGGTTTCTGTGAAGGAATTGAGTGAAGACTGGGAAGAAATGCTCCAGTTCGTTTTGCACGAGCCCGGGCCTTTTGTATTTACAGTAATCTAATCTAGACATCACCAGAGCACTGGCATAGTGAGAGGGGTACGGGGAGGGGGACTGGAGCTCCGGGCACCACTTTGTCGGGTGCGCATTGCAGGGCCACACACCTCCTCACAACTGTGCCCCAGCCCTGAACTCCATGTGGAAATTAGGAGTGGGACCAGCCACACTTGCCCGACCCCTGATCTCTGTGTGGAGTTTGGGCGTGGGCCCAGCCAGCTCCCCCGGGCCCTGATCTTAATGTGGAAATTGGGGCAGGGCAGGCCGGTTCAATGCTGGCCTCAGCTTGCCCAGGTCCAGCTTTAAACTGCAGGCTGGAAGCCTGACCAGATGGGCAGCTTGGCGTGCGGAGCCAGCAGTATAAAGCTAGAGCTGGTCCGCCCCCAGTGCTCAGTCTGATCCTGGCCTCAGAGAGCCTGTGGTTTAAAGCTAAGCCCAGGCAAGCTGGTGCTAGCACCAAATAGACCCATTCCCGGTCTCCAAGTGAAGGTCAGGGGTGGGGTGCAGCTGTGTGGGAGCGTTGCAATCAGGGCTCACCCCAGGCACCATGTTGTAAAGCTCCACCCCCGCACCAGAGCATGCACCGCAGTGGCCAGATCTTTTCTGCCCAGGAAAGGCTGCAGCTGGCTGGCCACCGCCGCTTCCTGTTTCTCCCGGGCCCAAGAGCATCCCAGACTGTGGCAGAAGACATCGAACTGGCACTGATCCTGCATAACGTTGCAACCTGTTACAGTAAGGGTCCCCAACTTTTTTGGGACTGTGAGCGCTACGTCAGTGTTTGTAATTTGTTGTTCCTTTCTTTCTTGACAGACCAGGAATAACCACGATAATATCCACATTTTCATCTCCCAGGCCTTGGGTTATCTTCATCACCCCCAGATAGAAATAAGACATACTGCAGCACGCTTCCTCGGTAAGGACAGAAAACGTTCCTCACCTTTTCTGTAGAAGAAGAAGAAGAGTTTGGATTTATATCCCCCCTTTCTCTCCTGCAGGAGACTCAAAGGGGCTGACAATCTCCTTGCCCTTCCCCCCTCACAACAAACACCCTGTGAGGTGGGTGGGGCTGAGAAAGCTCCGAGAAGCTGTGACTAGCCCAAGGTCACCCAGCTGGCATGTGTGGGAGTGCACAGGCTAATCTGAATTCCCCAGATAAGCCTCCACAGCTCAAGCAGCAGAGCTGGGAATCAAACCCAGTTCCTTCAGATTAGATAGAACTCTTAACCTCCTACGCCACTGCTAATCAAAGAAGTGTTTCTTTGAACTACGTTCAAGTTTCCTCCACCCAAAACAGTGTGAACACACACACACACACACACACACACACACACACACACACACACATACACACACTGGCCCTTTGTGTACTTGCAGGCTTTGTTGCAGCTGTGTACTTCGTAGTGGAGTGACCCCATGTTTCCTCGTTTATGTATGAGAAGGTGCCCCAACATTTCCCCCAAGCCTAGGTGTCATTTTGCCTGTCCCCTGTTTCTCCTGCTTCCTGGTCTAAACATGGCTATCACGTCTGCTCTTAACCTTCTCTTCACCAAACTAAACATCCCCATCTCCCTAAGTCTCTCCTCGAAGGGCATGGATTCCAGACCTTTGACCATTTTGGTTTCCCTCCTCTGGACCTGCTCCAGCTTATCAATATCCTTCTGGAATTGCAATATCCAGAACTGCACACAATACTCCAGGTGAGGTCTAACCAATGCATAATAGAGAGGTACTATTATGTTCCTTGATCTAGACACAATACTCCTATTGATACAGCCCAGAATCTCATTGGCTTCCTTGGCCAGTGCATCACACTGCTGACTCGTGTTCAGTTTGTGGTCTACTAAGACCCCCATATCTCTTTCACATGTACTGTTGTCAAGCCAGGTGTCACCCATCCTATATCTGTGCCTTTCATATATATATTTTTTGCCCAAGTGTAGTGTCTTACATTGATCTCTGTTGAAATTCATTTTGTTTGTTTTGGCCCAGTTCTCTCATCGGTCCAGGTCATTTTGAATTCTGACTCTGTCCTCTGGGGTATGAGCTACCTGTCAAGATCCCCTTGACCAGACAATGAAGACACTTGTAGGATCACAGAGGTTTCTTTATTGCAGGCCTAAGTCAGATCAGGAACAGTTTCAAGACAGCACTGCCAGACTAGTAGCCCTGTTGATCACATAAGCAGTCCTTCCCCCACCCCCTCCCAGAGTGCCAGACAGTAGAAAGTAGTTTTGAGAACACGGCCTTCAGAGGCCGCCGGCACTGAGAAGAGCTGATAATGCACCTGGCATTTGCCACTCTGCGAGCTAGCAAGCATAGGGATTCATACAGAACAGAATACACAAAAGCAGGCCTGACCCTACCCCTCCTAATTTGGTGTCATCTGCAAATTTGATTAGCATGCCCTCTATTCCATCATTCAAGTCGCTGATAAAAATATTGGATAGCACTGGGCCCTGGACAGAACCCTTTGGGAACCCCAGTAGTCACTTCTCTCCAGGATGAAGATGAGCCATTGATGAGCACCCTTTGGGTTCGGTCAGTCTACCAATTGCAAATCCATCTAACAGTAGCCTTGTCTAGACCACATTTTGCAAGCTTGCCTGCAAGAACATCATGGGGGAACTTGTCAAAGGCCTTACTGAAATTAAGGTATGCTACGTCCACAGCATTCCCTTCATCTACCAATCTTGTCATTCAATTTTAAAAAAGAGATAAGATTTGTCTGGCATGACTTGTTTTTCAGAAACCCATGCTGACTTTTTGTGATCACAGTATTCCCTTCTAAGTGCTGGCAGACTGTCTGTTTAATGATCTGCTCCAGAATCTTCCCTGGTATTGATGTCAGGCTAACTGGACAATAATTATTAGGGTCCTCCTTTTCCCCCCTTTTGAAGATGGGGATGACATTATTTATTTATTTGTTTATTTCTTGAATTTGTAGACCGCCCCATCCCTGGGGGGCTCTGGGCGGTGCACAACAATGTTCATTACAATCAGTAAAATTATTAAACCAATAAAATCTATTAAAATCTATTAAAAGCAGCGGTCAATACAAAGATATCAGGCACCCCAAAACCCAATTTAATTAGGGGCCTCCCTAAGGAAAGGGAACGGCCGGACTCCCCTCTAAGAGGGTAGCATATGGTGGTAATCGAATATAGAGAGAGGGGGGCGCACATTTCAGCGACTGAACACTCCAAAGGCCCGGTGGAACAACTCAGTCTTACAGGCCCTGCGGAACTCACCAAGGTCCCGCAGGGCCCGGACAGCTGGAGGAAGAGTGTTCCACCAGGCCGGGGCCAGGGCTGTGAAAGTCCTGGCCCGTGTGGAGGCCAGCCGCATCGAGGGGCCAGGAACCACCAGCAAATTGGCCTCTGCTGAACGCAGAGGCCGAGTAGGGACATATGGGGTGATGCGGTCTCTAAGGTACAAGGGTCCCAGGCCACATAAGGCCTTAAAGGTCAAAACCCGCACCTTGAAAATGATTCGGAATTCCACTGGAAGCCAATGCAACTGGCGCAACACAGGCTGGATGTGATCACGAAAGGCGCCCCCTGTTAGCAGGCGCGCTGCTGCATTTTGGACCAGTTTCAATTTCTGAATCAAGCGCAAGGGAAGGCCCGCGTAGAGCGAGTTACAATAGTCAAGCCTGGTGGTGACCGTTGCATGGATCACAGTGGCTAGGTCCACTTGGGAGAGGAAGGGGGCCAGCTGCCGGGCCTGACGGAGATGGAAAAACGCAGTCCGGGTTGTAAGGGCCACCTGGGTCTCCATCGAAAGAGACTAATCCAGGTGGACCCCCAGACTGCGGACGGAGGGGGCTGGTGCCAAAATGGTCCCCTCCCACTCCGGCGGCTGGAAATCCCCCCACTCCCCCTTGTGACCAAGCCAAAGGATCTCCGTCTTCGATGGATTCAGTTTCAGCCTGCTCTGTTGTAACCAACCAGAGACCACCTCCAAACAATGCTGT
This sequence comes from Sphaerodactylus townsendi, assembly GCF_021028975.2. Lineage (NCBI taxonomy): Eukaryota > Metazoa > Chordata > Lepidosauria > Squamata > Sphaerodactylidae > Sphaerodactylus > Sphaerodactylus townsendi. Next base: position 89,026,833 of record NC_059434.1, on the reverse strand, counting down.
AGAGCTGCAGGGGCCGTGACGGTTCCCCTCTCCATCAACAGAATGAGCTGAGTGTCATCAGCATACTGGTGACAGATCAGCCCAAAGCTCCGTACCAGCTGAGCAAGTGGTCGCATATAGATGTTAAATAATAGCGGGGATAATAACGCCCCCTGGGGTACACCACAATGAAGTGGGCACTTCCGGGGAGGCTTGATCCCCGCACCACGCACTTACTGGCACAGATTTGAGAGAAGCAAGGATGCAATCCACTGAAGGGACAGTGCCTGCGCACTCCAGGCTTGACCGGCCAAGCGATTGGGCCAAAAGGTGCATTGATCGACCATATCAAGCGCTGCGGTAAGATCTAACAAAACCAACAGCGAAGATCCGCCTTGGTCAGAAGCTGCATGCGGAGCGATGTCTGTGACGGCTGACAAGGACCGTCTCCGTCCCGTTAGCAGCACGGAAAAGTCGGACTGGAAGGGTTCGAAAGCCAATGTGTCATCCAGGAAACCCTGAAGCTGCTCCAACACCACTCTCTCAATTACCTTTCCCAGAAACGAAAGATTCGAAACTGGGCGGTAATTGGCCAGATCCCCTGGATCTAACGATGGTCTTTTCAAGAGTGGGTGGACCACTGCCTCCTTCAACCCATCCGGAAAAACTCCTTGCTCAAGGGAGCTATTGATGATATTCAACAGATGGGGTCGTAACTCCGCCCGGCAGGTTTTTATAAGCCAGGAGGGGCACGGATCCAGAGGACAAGTAGTAGGTCTAACAGCAGCCAGGGCCCTGTCAACAGCGGCCTCAGAGAGCAGGGAGAACTGGGCCAAATAAGGGCCAGAAGACGGCAAGGGAGCCTCCAGTTCGCTCATTGTAGTCAAAGTGGGGGGAAGATCCTGGCGGAGCGACGTGACTTTATCTGCAAAAAAGCTCATAAATGCCTCACAGCTAATAGCCAATTGATGATTTGTGGAACCTTCCGATAAGGAGGTTAAAGACCGAATTATACGAAACAATTGTGCTGGGCGTGAGCTAGCAGATGCGAGAGAAGAGGAGAAGAAAACTCTCTTCGCCTCTTTCGTCGCCATCTCATAGGCTTTCATAAACGTCCTATAAGATGCTCGCGCAGCTCCGTCACGAGATTTCCTCCACACTCGCTCTAGTCGTCTAAGCACCCGTTTCATATGGCGGGCATTAGCCCTCTTCCAATCCACTGGGACTTCTCCTGTTCTCCAGGTGTTTCCAAAGATTATAGCAAGTGGTTCTGAGATTACTTCTGCCAGTTATTTTAATACCATGGGTTGTAGTTAAGGAGACCCTGGAAATCTGGATTCATGTAAAGTAGCCGGGTGTTTCTACCTCTTTATTTATTCTGTGCTGAATTTGTCCTACTGTATCTTCAGTTTCATTTTCCCTTGGATGAGTACCATTTCCTTTTTGGGAAAAGACTGAGGCAAAGAAGGTGTTGAGCAGTTCTGCTTTTTCTCCATCCCCCGTTAGCATTTTGCCATCTTCTCCATGCAGTGACTCTATCCTATCTTTTTTCTTCCTTTTGCTATGGACATAACCCAAAAAGCCTTTTTGTTGTCTCTCTGTCTGATTCTCATGAAATACACAGTCTGCATGTTTTACGAGTGCCAAATTCATTCCATGCAACGTCCTTATGTAAATTTAATCATCTGCAGCCTAGGTATTGTCTGGGATATCAGCAATCTCTATTACAAACTGATTATGTTGTGGTACTCTGCATTACTGTGTTCATTTTTATAGGTCACACAATCAACTATTACAGCTCTCAGCTATCAAAAAACCTTGACCAGGATGACATCTTCTACCTTACTAAAGGTAAGTAACTTCCGTCTTACCTTGAATAATTGGCAGACAGGGATCGTTGCATGGCCTTCTCATGCCCATGGAGGTGTTTGGAGGTAGAAAGTGTTTCAATTATTCATGTCTGATCACCCACCAACACTGATGGGCAAGAAATACAGAATGGACCCAAAAAAAGTACTTTTTGATGAAGTAAGGAATTCAGTTATGGAGCTCAGTGCCAGAATGAAATTCTATAGTGAAGAACTTGTGCACAGATGGCTTTAAAAGGAGATGAGACAGATCCATGGAGGAGAGAGAGGTCTATCGACAGCTCCGATGAGTTAAGGGAAATAATTGGGAGAAGCGGTCTTTTAGATATTATGGTCCTCGACTACTGCAAATGTGTGTGTGTGTGTGTGTGTGTGTATGTATGTGTGTCCTAGGTGCACATTCTGCAGCTTAGATACTGGGCTGTGGCCCAGCGTGGAGTCGTTAGATGGTTGGAATTTGCACAGAAATTAACCCTGTGCACACCATTTGTGTTTTCCAGAGGTGAAAGTGAGCACATTTACAGAAAGGGAAAAGACTGCAGCCTTCTAGGAGTCCTGATTTTATTGATGTATCCCATTCCTTTATTCTAGTCTTCCAGGCAATGGAATCCAACACAGATCCTACTATGGCAAACTTTGCAAAAATGTACCGAGTGATTTTGCAAAAGCTGACTGTGAAACGGAGGTGAGTGGGGGGGGGGGGGGCTGCCAAGTGGATGTCAGACCCAGCATTATTTCCAAGTCAACGCAAGAGAAGATTGTGAGAAACCGAGAGAAGTTCTAGGGAACAGGAAGGCTGCTCACTCGGCCTGCCAGAAGGAGGCCCCTCAACTGCTCAGAAGGACATTCCAGCTGCCGCCAGGTGGGAAGGGGTTTAGAAGTTGCCCTCCTACAATCAGGAATTTTAACTAGATTTTAATTTAACTGAAATATTTAAATTTTAATTAGTGGATTTAGTCACTGCACTCAATTTTAAATTATGGGTTGTCACTTTTGAGTCAGTTTTTATTGTATTTATTCCTGTTGTAAATCGCCCAAAGCCAATTGGGAGGGGCGATTAAGACGCTTGATAAATAAACGAAATAAATAAGAAATTTGACAGATAAATAAATAAACAAGAAGGGCGATGCCTGGTTGTCCCTGGGAGCAGAGGAGACGACAGCAGCCACTTGTGTCCACCTTCTGCCGACTCTTTGCTGCTGTGGAGACTTTCAAGAGCATTTTGTCCCCACAGGTTTGCCGGAGCTGGAGAAAGGGATGCCCAAGTGATTGACAGCAGCCTGGGAGGTAGGAAAGAGCCTTCTGATCCCCTTGCGTAAAGTCAACCGAGCTTCCTCAGAGTGGCGCATACACACACTCACACAATGTTCATGGGGGGGTGGGGTGGCCAGGTTGCACCCAGCTGCTGCCCGGTTCTAGTGCTGGTGCAGTTCTTGTCCCTCTTGGTTTTCACTACTCAGAATAATTTGGTATCACCTGCAGACTTGGCCGCTATTCTGTTCCCCTCAGGTTCAAAATCATTTGCAAACAAATTAAATAGCACTGATTCCAATCTCGATGATCCTTGTGGGACCCCACTGCTCACTTCCCTCTATTGTGAGAACTGTCCATTCGTGTCCATTCTTTCCTTTCTGTCATTCAACCAATTTCAATGCATAAGGGGACGCATTCTCCTACCACTTGGCTAAGCTTTCTCAGGAGTCTTTGTTTTCGGTACGCCCCACACTTCCACAAGTGAACGCAGATGCAAAGAATTCATTGAGCCTCTCTGTGGCTTCTTCTCACCTTCCTTTAGCAATCCTTTGATTCCTTGGTCATCCCAAGGCCCATCTGCTTCTCTGTCTGGTTTCTTGCTCTGGATATATCTAAATAAATATTTATTTTTTCATCTTGACAATCATTGGGAGATGGTGCCTATCAGCTGCTTTGGGAGGGTAGGTAACTAGACCACTGCAGTGCAATATGGGAAGAGAGGGAAGAGGCTCCCGGTGGCGAAGGTGATGGGAAGTCACTGTTGCCATGCCGCAGTTTCCACACTTCTCTTCACAACGTGATGTGGGAGAAAATAAGCATTGCCTAAGAAATTGAGATTATGTTCTGCCACCCTATTAGTGAACTATCAGTGTAAGGCTGAGCTGTTCCACCGGGCTTTTGGGGGGGTCAGCTGCTGAGGGTGCCCCCGGTCCCCTCCCCTCCTCCCCTCCTCCCCTTGTTCTCTGTTTATTATGTGGCCCATTTGGGGGGGACCTTTTGGGGTTCCCCGAGGTGGGTCGGTTTTCGTTCTCGGATGCTGACTGTATTGCTGTTATTGGTTTTAATAGGGAGACAGGGCTTGTATTATATTTGAACTGGTTTTTAACTTCATCCCATCTGCAGATATTTATTTGTACACCACCCTGAGCCCTCTGGGGGAGGGCTGTATAAAAATCTAATAATAAATTAATTAAATAAATAAATAAAATAAACTTTGCGTGGACATGCACACCAGTATTGCCAGAGACAGAGGTGGGAAAGGGGATGGTTTCAGCTCAATTCTAATTGGCTGCTTGGGAGAGGTCTGTTGCAAACTGGACAGACGTGTCTCAGCTAGAGCCTCCCATGGCTAGAGAGGGCAGCACAAACAGTGATGCAGCTGGGGAAGTACAGTCTATTTTCTCCCAAACTGAATGGAGAACTGTGACTGAGCTTCCTTATGTCCAAATAAGCTCAAAGAACACACTGAGTTTGGCGAGGCAGGAGGGCAGGCAGTGAGGCCCGGTGAGAGGCCGAGGAGGCCCGGGGAAAGCTGGTAGGAGGAGGGCAGGCGGGCAGGCGAGGAGGGAGGGAGGGAGGGAGGGAGGGAGGAAGGAAGGAAGGAAGGAAGGAAGGAAGGAAGGAAGGAAGGAAGGAAGGAAGGAAGGAAGGAAGGAAGGAAGGAAGGAAGGAAGGAAGGAAGGAAGGAAGGAAGGAAGGAAGGAAGGAAGGAAGGAAGGAAGGAAGGAAGGAAGGAAGGAAGGGTTCTTCTGCTCAGAGGACTCCTGCACACGCCTGTCCAGAGTGAGTCCCACCACCTCTCCCAAGAGATGGGCTGCTGAGGTTTGAATCTGCTTAGTTAGGCCAGATCAGGATTGCTTTGGCCTTCGCCTTTGTCACAGAGGTCTATACTGCAGTCCTATCACGGTCTTTTCACAAAGACATCCGAGGCTTTTGGGAACAGGCAATAAATACTTCACTGGGTTTTAGATTTTTAAAAAATACTTGGTTCCTTGAAATGTAGTACATAAAAACTGGGGACCTCTCCTTGCAGCAGGAATCTGAAACCTCTCTACTGAAAGATCAGGAGTCCTTCATAGATTGGAGAAGGGACGACTGAGGAGAGTCCTAGAGCCACGTGCCTGACTTGGCTACTTTATTTACAGTGGTCCAGGCATGCTGAGGAGGAGGAGGAGGAGGAGGAGGAGGAGGGGAGGGGCCGTGGTGGCCCAGTGGCAGAACCTCTGCTTGGCATCCGGTGGGTGCCAGGCTCAATCCCCGGCAGCATCTCCAGTTAGAAGGACCAGGAGGCAGGGGGCCTAAAAGTCCTTTCTCTCCTGGAGACCCTGGAGAGCCACTGCTGGTCTACAAATATGGCACTGGCTTCACTAGACCGAGGGGGATCTGATTCGGCATCAGGCAGTTTCATGTGCTGAGCAATTCATCTTCTCTGTTTGTGTCACTCAAGGGAAACAGCTGGATGAGGCCGATGACAGAGAGAGTAGCCCCCAGCTGCAGCTGGAAGGAACGCCGCTGCTGAGGAGGAAGGAACCCCTGCATGTGCCCACCCCAGCCAGGGCCAGGAGGCCATTTGCCCAGAGAGGTACAGCCGAAGACAGGGAGGGAAGGGCAGTTTACCACGTAATACAAGTCGTAGAATCATAGAGTTGGAAGAGACCCCAAAGGCCAGTAATGTCCAGCCCCCTGCAATGCAGGAACGCACAACATGTTGCCGCCTTGTCCTGCCAGGGTGGCAGCTGCCGCGGGGGTTGTGAGAGAGGTTGCAGGAGAATTTTTTAAAAGGGCAGCTGTGTATACTAACCAGAAGTTGATGCAGAAAATGGCAGAGTGTAGAATTCCCAGCAATTGTTAGAGTTTACCCTTGTAGGCCAAGTCACATTTTCTTAAGGCAAAAGGCAGGGTCTGTCTCCTCCCAAAGCAAGGGAGCAGCGGAAGCACCGGCACGCTTGGCCCTGGGCCAAAGGCAATCGCTTTGCTCACCCCAGGCTGCAGAGGATTCAGCTTGCTCATTGCCCGAGAACTTAGAAAATCAGAACCCAGTGAAAGAGAAGCAGCAGAGCAGGAGAAAGCGCACGGCCCTGACACGTCACACTTTGACCTGTGATTTCAGGAAAGCAGCCCAGCGACTCCAGAGACAGATGTCATTTGGCTGATGGGGTCTCCATTTCCAGTCCGGGAAGAATGCACAGCCCTCTGAGCCAGGCGGCCATTCCACCATAGAGGTACCTTTGGGAGAAGGCCCCTTTGCCAAGCAGCTGTCCCAGGCCTTCTCAAGTAGGGTTGCCAACTCCAGGTGGGCAATTCCTGGGATTTGCAGGTAGAGCTTGGGTAGGAGGGGGTTTGGGAAACAGAGGGGCCGCAGCAGGGTATGGTGCTGTGGAACCATAGCGTCCATCCTCCGTAGTAGCCATTTTCTCCAGGGGAACTAGTCTGTAGACTGGGGGTCACTTCTAATCCAGATCTCCAAGTTCCACCTGGAGATTGGCAACCCTATTCTCAAGGCTGCAGGTGTGCCAGGTCAGAGCCTTGATTATTTCCTCAGAAGAACTGGCTTGGGTGTACATCGCAGGTCTGGCTACAGCACAGGCAGAGCTCCTGGATACCCTGTGGGAAGGACTGAAGGAAGCCATTCCTCAGATACAGCTTCTTCTTCAGCAATTTGAAATGTGAATTATGGTTTCTTTCCTGGTGAGGCCACTTGGCGGAGCCTCAGGTGGGCTTCTGCTGCTATTGTCCGAGGGCAAGTTTGCTCCGTACTGCAGTCTCTCCTGGCAAAAAAGGCAAAGTTGTGGGGAACTGAAGCCTCCCTGTATTGTCGAAGGCTTTCACGGCCTGAAACGCTGGGGTGCTGTGTGGTTGCCGGGCTGCGTGGCCGTGTTCTAGCAGCATCCTCTCCTGACATTTCGCCTGCAACCGTGGCTGGCAGCATCTTCAGAGGATCTGATAGTAGGAAAGGGAAGCAAGTGGAGTATATATACCTGTGAGTAATATATGCCCTCACCTATTGACCTTTACTCACGGGTATATATACTCCATTTGCTTCCCTTTCCTACTATCAGATCCTCTGAAGATGCTGCCAGCCACGGTTGCAGGTGAAGCATCAGGAGAGGATGCTGCTAGAACACGGCCACGCAGCCTGGAAACCACACAGCACCCCAGTGGAGCCTCCCTGCTTATAAGGACAGCAGCAGCCCTTTCCACTTCGGTTTCAGCTTCATTGGCTGATGAGGAGCCAACTTTTTGCCCACAGTCAACATGGCAGCTCTGAAGCCACGGGCCAGCAGCCACAGAAGCCTTGTGGGCTGGGAAGCTCCTGGAGCCTTGGGGGCGGGGCCTCAGGAGGGCGGAGTCTGTGAGGGGAGGAAGTTCAGCAGAGACATGATGCTGCAGGATCTGCCCCCCAAGGCTGTCCTTTTCTCCAGGGGGACTGGTCTGCTGGGGCAAGGTCATTCTGTTGGCTGAGGTCTGGGAAACGTGACCCTCTGGCACCAGGCCCTGCCTCGAGGGCCCCTCTCCCCCTTGCTCTGGGGCAACCCCCAGGCCTTCTGCCTCAGAGGGGCCCTGCAGACCCCCAGGAGACAGAAGGGCAGCCTGCCGCTCCGCCTCCCTTCTCTGCACCTGGCAAGGGATGCAGTGAACAGTTGTCCCGTTTGTGTGCCAAGAGGCTGACCTTGCTCTTCTGCTGGGCAGGGCCTCTGCCGTCTGTAATCTGTGCCAGGCTTGCTGGGAATGAGTTGCTGCAGATGCCACGGCTGCGGGTGGAGCCCCGAAGACCACGTGAGGCGGGTTGCTGCTGCTGCTGCTGCTGCCTCCTCTTCGACAGGGCACACTTCTCTGGGCGGGGCAGGAGCCCCTGTGGATCCCTCCTCCTCCTCCTCCTCATCTCAGGTTTATTTTTTTACCACAGTGGACTAATACATCCTCCAAGATTATTTTTCGTACAACAGATGTATGCGTTCGATTCATAATTCCAGTCAAAATACACCCACATAGAACTTTTACACGCTCACTGGAATGTCCAGTTATCCGCCTGGAGAAAAACGAAACTCTCTGAGCTGGAGAACCAGGTTCGATACTTGGCTCCTCCGCATGAAGCCCGCTGGTGACCTTGGGCCAGTCACGGTTCTCTCGTCCCCCCTTACCTCACAACGAGCTTGTTGGGGGGGCGCAATTTTAAGCTGCTTTGAGGCTCTTTTCTGCAGAGAAAGGCCAGGTGTAAAAAACAGCTCTTCCCCCTCCATCTTTGCTTAACCTATATCTGTTTCAAAACCCATAGGCTCCTCCCGCTGCCAAGATGTATTTTTACCCAAGTTACAACCAACATGTAGTACGTGGTGGCTGCAGTCCTCTGCGCGCACCCCCCCCCCCTTGGCAGTAAGACAGTTTATGTTAAACATGGGAAAGGTAGCACTGTCAGGGCTGGTTTGCATGCCTATCATGTGACCAGCTGCTGTGCATCCCCCCCCCCCGCGCCCCCCACCTTCCACCTGAAGCTTTGAAGCTGTTCAACCGACGGTGATCAAGCGTGGAATAATTCAGCGGAGCAAAAGGGTTTGAGGCAGGAGTTGAGGCTGGGAGCTCTCCAGGAAACATCTGCATCACAGCAGGGTGGGATGTTCCCGAAGGGCTTGCATTTGGGGGCACGGCGGCAGTGCCCTTGGGCTGGGCTTCAGAGCCATCTTGCAAAGATCAGCCCCGAGGTGAGGCTCTTGTGCACCGAAGCCTTCTGGACAATGCAGAGATGAAGGACCCTGAAGCGAATTCTGAGCAAGGCCCAGGGGCCGGCAGTGGTAGCAGCATCAGGATGGGTTTGCTGCACTCTGTCAGATCTCTTGTTGCATTTTTGTTTGGCTTTTTAAACCCAAATCCAACCGGGATTCCATAAGCCACCCCAAGTCTGGATTTTGCTAGGAAAGGTGCAGGAATGTAAATCTAAGGAGAGAAAATAAAGACAGGGTGTGTATCTAGAGGCGGGGAGGGGCATTCAGGCTGCTTCTCCAGGGACCTGCTTCAGGCAGCCAACAAAATAAAAACAATGAAGCAATAAAATTGGAAATCAAAAACCAAACCATTAGCAAAAAAGCTTCAGGGTTGAGGAAACAATGTCTGGGCTAGAGAGAGCTGGAAGAGACCATGGACTTGCCTACAGCACATTCACAAAGACCGATTGACCCAGTAAAGAACAAGAACACGGTGCAGGTGACAGGACTCCCCAGAACCTACTTTTAGCACTGTGGCACCCTGAGCCCCCCCCCCCTTTCCCTCACCGTTGCACAGCCCCCCCGGCACCAGCGCCCTCTGCTCCAGCCAGGGAAGGGCTCTCCGTACAAGTAGATCTGTCACATCCATCACACCACCCTGTGGCCTCCCCTGTGGCCACCCTACAGAAGGGGCAACATCACTGATTCGTGCCTGTTCCACGCTGAAAGAAGAGGAAGCAACGGGCTCTTGAGACTCTGAGGCTTCTGCTGTGCCTCACAAACACACAAGTATGCTTCGAGAGACACTTGAATTAGCGGCTGAGTGCACCCCAGGAAATGCAAGACAGGGCTGTGACCTAAAGAGGTGGCTGGGGGGGTGGGGAGGAGCATTTTCAGTAGGGAAAGGATGGGAGACTTATAGGTTCACCCAGAAATATGGAGTTTATTGAGGGATGTGGCACAATAGTAAACAATATTGGTTCTGGTGGGTTTTCCGGGCTGTGTGGCCGTGGTCTGGTGGGTTTTGCGGAAAACCCACCAGAACCAGTTGAATCCGGCCGTGAAAGCCTTAGACAGTACAGTAAACAATATTGTTCACTAAGCAATTACTGGTCATACTAAATCAAGGCACAGAGAAATATCACATTTCCTTACCCAAAGTAACAGTATTACAAAAACAACTAAGAGCAACTCCAATTTGGAGCAAGAGTTACTTTAAAGCAAGAGGTGTAAATGTGGAGATGATGGGAAACAGGATGGAGAAGAGACGGCTGTGTTAGCAGGGGGGTGCCCAGTCTTCTAGATAGGAAGTCCTAACTAGAAGAGAGGGGCAAAACGCCCAGGCTCTCTGTGGGTTGGAAAACAAAGGGGATAAATGAAGATGGTGACCAAAGATGGGGACCTTTCCAGGCCTACAAAGTTCATGTTGGGGGAATCTGGTGCGTTGGGAGCCTCCGTTGCAGTCCACGTAGTGTGAGATGCAGCCAGGATCAGATTCAAATTATGGGCTCAAAACTGGGCTGGTTATAAGATTCTGTGGCTGTTGGAGAACAGGTCTTTTCAGACAACAAAGAACATTGGGATGGCTTCGGAGTAAACTGGCTCAGAGCTGCGAGTGCCTTGGCTGAACTGCGGGGGGGAGTTTTGAGCCAAGGGGAAGGTTTGCATCTGAGGTCCCCACTCAAGTCCAGATTGCCTCAGTGGTCAGTGACTGCATGTGGAGAACAAAACAGGGAGCAGCTGAGTGTCGCCGCCCCCTGCAGCCCAGGGCAGCTTGGTTGCTTCGGCCCCATTTGCAGAACTCGCTCTCCCAGCAAAAGGCTGCTTCTTGGACAGATGTTGTTTTTGGAGCAAGAGCCACCTTGACACACAAAACACAATGATTGCTGCCCACAGTCTGTGCTCACCTTGCAGGGGCTAGGAATTATTCACCGTGCCAAACACGGTGTCACACATGGGCTGGGAGCGAGAGGGGCACACATGAGTGGGGGGGGGGGGGGCTGGCAACAACATATCCAATAAAACCTGCAAATCCACTCCAGGTTTGGCTGGATCCAATCAAGAGTCTGTCCCCCCAACTGAGGACCACCAAGCGACAAGGCAGGACCCGGCCTTGGTCTTTGGTGTCAAATAGCCATGTTGCAATCCCGCCTTCCAGCTGGTCCCATGCCTGGCACCCTCTGACAGGTAGATGCAAATTTGTGCAAAGAACCCATCTTTTGTGCTACTCACTGCAAAAAGATTGGCGGGCGCCTGCAAACGGCTTCTTCTTGTGCTCCCACACTTCGTTTGGACGGAGGCCACTGTTGCTCTCACGCGGCTCGCCTATTGGGTGTGTTTCACATGAAGACAGGATTCAATAGACTCCCCACAGCTGCTGCAACAGCCAGTGCAACACTGCAGCAATAGGGTTCTCACACAGCAGGTCTCTGCAGCTTCCCTGTCCGCACCCCTCCACCAGGGACCCCCCCCCCCCACCAGCACCACCCAGACTTTTCTTTTAAAAAAAGAAACTGAGAATTCAGAGACTCTGATACACAGATTGTTATAAAGCTATAACAATATCCAATTACCAACTTAAATAAGCCCCGATGTCCTTATATAAAGCAGTGGTGTGACCTGCGTTCAGTTCTGGTCGCCACATCTCAAAAAGGATATCGAAGAGATAGAAACAGTGCAGAGAAGGGCAACGAGGATGATTGAGAGACTGGAGCACCTTCCTTATGAGGAAAGGCTGCAGCATTTGGGACTCTTTAGTTTGGAGAGGAGACATCTGAGGGGGGATATGATTGAAGTCTATAAAAGTATGCATGGGGTAGAAAATGTTGACAGGGAGAAATTTTTCTCTTTTTCTCACAATACTAGAACCAGGGGGCATTCATTGAAAATGCTGGGGGGAAGAATTAGGACTAATAAAAGGAAACACTTCTTCACACAACATGTGATTGGTGTTTACAATATGCTGCCACAGGAGGTGGTGATGGCCACTAACCTGGATAGCTTTAAAAGGGGCTTGGACAGATTTATGGAGGAGAAGTCGATCTCTGGCTACCAATCTTGATCCTCCTTGATCTGAGATTGCAAATGCCTTAACAGACCAGGTGCTCAGGAGCAACAGCCGCAGAAGGCCATTGCTTTCACCTCCTGCATGTGAGCTCCCAAAGGCACCTGGTGAGCCACTGCGAGTAGCAGAGAGATGGACTAGACTCTGGTCTGATCCAGCTGGCTTGTTCTTGTGTTCTTATGTCCTCTGACACTCTGATGGCATGGGGAAGAAATGGTCACCACAAGGACAGCGAGAGGAGAAACAGCTACTGTGGGGGTGGTACCAGAAAATCTGAACTTCCTCACCACACAGAAGCATTTAGGTTTTGCTGCAATCATTCCCAAAACTTCACAGTAAAGCAGATTTTGGAAAGACTGCAGAAAAGCCGGGGGAATTGCAGGAGGTACACAAATGCACTATGATGCCGTGGGAAAGTTCCTCAAAGCAAGAAAGTAAATAACCCATGTGGTAAGAAGGGTCTTCATTAGAGAGGGGAGGCCTGGGGGGAGTGAAAAAACTCAGGATTTGGGTGGTGAGCTTTTTTTAAAGTTTTCCCTGTGGAAAAAATGGGACATTCTGGGGAGCACAGAAAAAAAATCTGATACAAAATACTTTTTGTTTTTGAATATGCTAATTTTTAAAAAGACAAGGATTCACTTACTGAAAAGATGCAGTGTGGAAATTACAGCATTAGGAAATGATAATCCCTCCCAGATATCTGAAGGCAAGGAAGACCTCACGTATTTTTTTCTCCCAAGGATTTTTGAGAAATTTTGAGTGCTTAAAAAAAAGTGATGTAGCTGAAATGCTTTTGGAGTCAAAGTTTTACTGCCTCTAAATGCGTGGTATAAAAACATGTATGACCAATTGAGGTTTTCTTAGAATGTATGTTTGCATGTATGCATGTATGTATGTATGTGTTTGTTTGTTTATTGGTTTAATATCTCACCCACCTAGGACAGGCTCAGAGTGGCTCACCACAGTACAGTTATGAAAGTAAAATCGTAACAAAAAACAATTCCACTGAAAGAGGCACCTCACGCCCATTCAAAATGGAGAAACATTTTTTAAAAACTAAGGGAAAAGGACAAAAGGGAGGGGAAGATGGAAGGGAGGCCGGCCAGACAGATACTGTCACTGCCCTCAGCTGCTGACCTGGTAGAACATCTACATTTTACAGGCCCTGCAGAACTGCAACAAATCCTTTAGGACAGCAATCCACCGGGCTGGGGCCACAGCCAAAAAGGCCAGTTAACAAGATTGCCTGCTGGGAGTTGTAGCTGTGTAGGATAGGAAACAGGAAGCAGAGGGGCAGAGTTTTGTCCTGGGCCTAGGCTACCTTACTCAACGATGCAGTGGTTTTTATGCCTGTCTAAGATGAACAATAAATCTTACTTGGATATTTATATTGAACTCAGTTGTTTGATATATCAATAATCTACAACATACATTATTTTGATATATATATTCGACATGTACAACAATTAATGCCCTGTCAGGCAAGGGACAGTGATATTTAAGTATGATTAAATAAATGAACAATATGCCATGTCTTTGATGATAATACATTATTAAAGAGTTCCGTTTTTCCCCTGTTCCAAAGAACCTGCAATGTGCCTTATGTGAGGCTGCCCTTCAAGACAGCACGGAATCTGTAAATGGCACCGAAGGCTGGCTATATCACGCCAGTCTGGCTCCATCTACATTGGCTCCCCATTCTCTTTCAGGACGCCGGTATTGGCTCTGAAGGCCTGAGGTGGGGTGGGGCCAGCATACCTGAAACCACTGCTCTCACGTGATCCCACCTGTCCACTCTGGTTATTTCCAGAGGCCCTACTTCAGATGCCCTCTCTTCTGAGGTTAGACAAATGGCTCCAAATTCCCACAATCACAGTCCATTTTTAAACAGTTTCAGGATGCCCAGTTATTCTCCTGAGCACTTTCCAGATCTTTGTGATGGTATACACTCTTAAACCTCGCTCACACAAGAGCTCCAGAATGGTATGAAGACACCCCACACCACCGTCCCCTCAGAGACCTGAGAGGATGTGTGGCCTACGAACAGAAGTGGGGGGGAGAGAGGCAAAACTGAGGGATGTTGGGATCCCCCCGCCCCCCCCCCCCCCCCCCCCAACTGGAGCAGCGTGTGCCAAGAGCTGTCCTGAAAATTACTCGGCCTGGATTTCTCAGGTGCTCCAGCCTGGCTGGAAATCTCCACAGTGCCCCGTTTCAAGTCACAAATCCCACCTGCTACTCTTCCCAAGGCAGAATGTGTTTTATTGCATAAATAATGAGAAAGCAAAGCCCCAGCTCCACCCACCCCACACCTAAGCTTGACTTGAAAGTGCTCAGGACGTGGGGAGCGGCCCAGAGCAGAGCGGAAGGGGAGCGCCAACAGAGAGCTTCGGGCAAAGTCAAGATGATCAGCAGAGCCAGGAAGGGGTGCAGGCCCCATGGAGCCCCTGGGAAGAGTCCACTGACCGGCACTGGCCGCTCTCCAGTCCTTGCCTGGGCAAGCGTGTGGCTGTTCATGCTGGGCAGCCCCAACCTCTGACTGGAAGCCTTGGTTCAGCTCAGCTCTGCAAAGTGCAGGTTTCCTCCTGCACCAGCCGCAGCGACCAGCTGTCCTCCAGGTGCTGAGGCCACCACGTGAACAGGCTTGTTCGGCAGGTAGATCCCCCCAACCACCTGCAAGAAGCAGAGAGAGAGAGAGAGAGAGAGAGAATTGCCAGGCAAGACAGTGTCTCGGCCCCAGAGCCCTTTTCAGGCAGGAGCAGGGGCTTCAAAGGCATTGGCAGGTCAGAGGTCATCCATGCTCAGGAAGGAAGGCCTTGCGGAACAGCTGCCCATCAGGACACTGCGCCAGCTTGCCCACGGAGCATCTCCCGCTGTCGTTGCCAGGCGGACCACTCCCGAAGCCCCGGACCCCTTACCTGACCTGTGCCGACATGGAGAAGGCTGGCTCCGCACGTCCCACTGCCCCCAGCCATCACCACGTTCGCTGAGCAGAATCGGGCAGAGTAAAGGAATTCCCCCTGGGTGGGGCTTCCAGGAAAGGGCAGGTTTTGCCACAGCCGAGCCATGCGCAAGTCCCACAGTTGCAGGGCGTTGTGGGGCACCCACGAACCAGTCAGGACCTGATCTCTCTGTATGGAACAGAGTGGGAAGGACATCAGGGAATGTCCCCTCGAAGGCTTCCTAGGACATGGAGAACAGAGGGAAGGTACGCAACCCCCCCCCCCCCGCTGCCCAGCCCATTTGCAGCTTACGCCATCTCCTCCCTGACCCCTCTTGCTTGTGGACCAAACAACGTGATTGCATTTTTTGACTTCAAGACCTTTGCCCAGTGGTGGGATGCAGCCGGTTCGCACCACTTCGGCAGAACCGCTTGTTAAAATGGTGCTTGTAAACAACCAGCTGTTCAATCATTTGAATCCCACCACTGCCTTGGTCTCACCCTCAGCCTCAGCAGAAGCATGGGCAAGGGCCTTCCAAGCAATGCAGCAGACAGCAGTCGCTGATCCTCTCTGTGTCAGCCGTGCTCTGGCAGTTCCTGCAGTGGCCCTTTGCCCTCCCAAAAACCTTGCAAGGTAGGCTAGGCTGGGCAGTGGTGACCGTGCCATGGCCGTGAGGGGGATTTGAACTCCACTCCTTCAGTCCAGCTCTGTTCCCATTCTGGTTGTATCAGGGCTGCATAGAGGAAGCCCTGGGCAGAGCCAGACCAGGCCTGAGGCAGTCCGGACCGTGCCAAATGCCAAGCAGGGACAGAACATAAAAGCAGGAATTCCAGGTGGACGAAGAGATCTCCCACAGCGGCCAATCAGAAAGCACACGCCCAAGTGGGGCCAGCGGCCTCCTATCCAGCTCCCTCCTGTCCAACTCGCAGGCCCGTTGTGAGAGTAAATGGAAAGGGCAGAACCCTGCGATCCTCACGGCAAGGACGGGTTAAAGACCGGGCAGGCAAGTTCTCCTCACCTGGACATCAATGCCTGGGCCACAGATGTGGGGCCCGTTGAGCATGCTCTGTGCTCCTTTGCTCACACGTTTGTCCCACACCTAGAGCACAGACAAGAGATACCTGGACTGAGCACCTACCACCCAGCAGACAGAAATCCTGCCCTCCACCTCTTGGCAGGACACATGATCCGGGGGGGGGGGGGGGGGTGACCGTCAAAAATTCTGCTCTGTCGATTACTCACTTTGACAGAGTTGTCCCAGCCACCAGTCAGGAAGAGATGCAGCTCCGTGGGATGGAAGCACAAGGCAAAGATCCGCCGGGAGTGGCCGCTGCGGGGGGTGAACTCATCGCCAGCCATAAAATCAGGGGCCTCCATAACGTGGAAAAGCTTCATGGTGGCAGAATAAAGGAAATGTTTCCAGCATCCTCAGCTTCCCCTGCCTCAGCCCACGGGACCCCCACGGGACCCCTCACCTGGTTGGTCTGGCTGTCGTAGAGCCGGATGTGCCGGTCTTTGCCAGCAGTAGCGAAGGTGCTGCCATCCCGGCAGACATCCAGAGCATTGATCTCATTCTCCTTCTCTGGGGGTGGGGGGGGAGATGTGCGCGTGAATTCTTGAACAGTACCTGCCTGCCACTCGCCTGCATCCTAGGCCAAGGGGCAGGCCTGCTCGCTCACCCGGGGCCCCTCCCGCACAGGCAGTCCCCAGTACCTGTCAAGGAGGCCACAGGATACTGAGAGGGCAAGTCGTAGATGGAGATGGTGCCGTCTGCTCCGGCAGCCATCAGCAGCCCTGGCTTCAGCCGATGGAAGCTCACAGCTGTGATGGCGTGGCGCACGTGGTGCCCCGGGCACAAGGAGGGGCCTGGCAGGCCGGTCAACGCATCCACCAGCTGCGGGAGGAGAAACACAGAATCACCAGCCCCACCTCCCCACGAGAGGGAGCCTGGCCTCGGCCCTCAACCCAAAGGGCAAAATGCAGCCAGTGGTCATCCAGGGGCCAGGAGTGCGCGGGCTCCTCCTCTGCCAACCAGGGCTTTGCTTCTCTTCACCAGACGTAAGCATGATCACTCACACACCCAAGCAGCCCACTAGGCACATGCAAGCTTGGCTTTCTCCTGGCCAAGTCAAGACATTCCCAGAGACCTTTGGGATAAACTAGCCAAGATGAACAAGGACAGGAGGTTGTTACTCCTACACTGCTATAGTGGGTGTGGGGGGGGGGAGGCCAGAGCCGCAGGCACCGCTTTCTTGCCACCCCCTCCCAACTGCACCCAGGTGGAAGGCTAGCTGCTCCTGCACTCCACTGGAGCAAGGTGCCTTTTGCTACTGGCCTCAGATGCCCCAAACACTGATGCTGAGGCCAGCAGGACATTTGAGCACACAGCCAGTCCTTTTATACTGCTGACCCCAAGCACTGCTGGCGATCAGGTGGAGCTTGAGCGAGGGCAGAGCCAACAGCATAATTGTAGAGGAGACCCCTTGGTTAGTCTGCGCCTGGCCTCTGTCAGGTTTGGATCCAGCTCTAAGCTGCAGGCTTCTAGCTTCATGATGACAGCTTAGAGCAGGATCCAAGCCTGGCTAATTCCAGGCTCACATCGGCCTTTGCTGCTGTTTGCTGGCCATGCTCCCAACTTCCACATGGTAGTTGGGGGTGGGGCAGCTAGGCTCACCCCACCCCTATCTCCAGGTGCAGATTGGGCGTGAGGCCAGCCGTCTGGGGGTGGGGTGGGGGCATGGTGCCCACAGGTGACCCAGGGCACCATTTTAACAAGATATATCCCTGTACTAATTAGGAAGTTGTATTCTCAAACAAGTTGCCAAGTTAAGTATACTTTGACAGGGAATTCAATACCTAACATTTCAACTGACAAGGAGTTAAACAAGTCTGTATTTTGACGCATACTTTTTAATTTCTGTATGAATTTTATGGCTCTAACACTGGCATGTGTTGACAGACATAGTTTTAAACTTAGCTCACTCCTGCTACTTCTATATGCAGATGACGCTGTTGACTCTTTTGTTCACGCACTGGCCTGAAGTGCTGGCTTTATTGATGCCTAAATTGTTGAAAGACTAACAAGCTTACTTTAAACTATGAGAAATCCAAAGTGCAATATTTTTTTTCAAAATAGTAAAATCCTTTCAATTGGATTTATTAGAGGCAACGACATGGAGCAGGGTAGGCATTTCAGTTATTAGGACTACATTTTATAATTTACACTGGACTTCACATTGAAAATCTGCTGCGAATATGGCAAAGGACAGAGTCTTGGCAGTCATTCAGTATTGGTCCTGCTGCACTTAGGGTTTGCAAACCTTATATGGATTAGTGCAATCAACCAAGCCATGAAATGTTTCCAGTGTACCCTTTTGCACAAAACCTTAGGAATCCCAAACTGTGTTCTTTATGTAGCTTCATGCCTAGTACTCAAGCAAAGTCTTCTGGGAACCAGAGCAAAGTTGCTTACAACCAAATTTTGGCTGTACTTATTGTTCAGCAGGGACGTGACTAGTCTTAGGCACTTAATGCTCATAGAAAATCTGTCCAACTTCATTGAACAAAAAATTAAAACCACTGGGATTTATTTAGACTCGCCGAGTTTAGAATCCCCCAACTTGACATATGAAAAAAATTAAATGCAGTAAATATAGAAAAACAAGGTCTAATTAGTGCCACTGGGAAAACTTGCTCACCCTTGGGTATCCCCCCTTGTCTGGACCAGCAAGTCTAATATTGTTACCATCTAACAAATCCACAACAGCAAAGAGCTTTTATGCTTATTAGGCTCAATGTTCTACCCTCAGCGTTGCCTGTGGGGAGATACTACAAAATCCCCTATTGAAATCGATGTAGACTTTGCGAGCGAGCATGGATGTGTTGAGTCCGTTTCTCGTATCTTGTTTTATTGCCTGCTCTATGAAGATGTTTAGATCAAATATTTTATTCCACTGTTAAGAAGAAAGAATGAGTAGTCTGATTTGCATGAGGTATTGTTTTTATTGAATAATCAGAACCCAGTCATAAAAAACCAACACCTTCTTTGCCTTGGTTTTTTCCCAAAAGAAAAACAGTGCTCAACGGGGGGTTGGGGGGGGGGGGGGGGATGGATCAGAAGATACAGTAGGGGAAATTCAGCACAGAATAAATAAAAAGCTAGTACAGGAATGCCTGAATACTTTAAATGAATTCAAACCTCCAGGGCCTGATGAACTACATCCCAGGGCATTAAAAGAACTGGCAGAAGTAATCTCAGAACCGCTTGCTATAATCTTTGAGAACTCCTGGAGAACAGGAAAAGTCCCAGTGGACTGGAGGAGGGCTAATGTTATTCCCATCTTCAAAAAGGAGAAAAAGAGGACCCAAACAACTACCGACCAGTCAGCCTGACATCAATTCCAGGGAAGATTCTAGAGCAGATAATTAAGGACAGTCTGTAAGCAATTGGAAGGGAATAATGTGATCACTGAAAATCAACACGGGTTTCTCAAAAACAAGTCATGCAAGACTAATCTTATGTCTTTTTTTGATAGAGTGACAAACTTGGTAGACAAAGGGAATGCTGTGGGCACAGCATACCTTGATTTTAGTAAGACCTTTGACAAGGTGCCCCACGATATCCTAACTAGTAAAATATGGGCTAGACTAGCGGTTCTCAACATGTGGGTCGCGACCCCTTTGGGGGTCAAATGACCCTTTCACAGGGATCGCCTAAGAGACTCTGCATCAGTGTTCTCCATCTGTAAAATGGATAAATGTTAGGGTTGGGGGGTCACCACAACATGAGGAACCGTATTAAAGGGTTGCAGCATTAGGAAGGTTGAGAACCACTGGGCTAGACAATGCTACTGTTAGATGGATTTGTAACTGGTTGACTGACTAAAGGCAACGGGTACGCACCAATGGCTTCATCCTGGAGAGAAGTGACTAGTGGAGTGCCACAGGGTTCTGTTCTGGGCCCAGTGCTATTCAATATTTTTATCAATGACTTGGATAATGAAATAGAGGGCATGTTAATCAAATTTACAGATTATACCAAATTAAGAGAAGCTAATACCTTGGAGGACAGGGGCAGGATTCAAAATGATCTGGACAGATTAGAGAGCTGGGCCAAAACTAACCAAATGAATTTCAACAGCAATAAATGTAAGATTCTACACGTAGGCATAAAAAATGCAAATGCACGCAAAAACTATGCAAATGCACAGATATAGGATGGGTGGCACCTGGCTTGACAACACTACATGTGAAGGGGTTCTAGGAGTCTTAGTAGACCACAAACTGAACATGAGTCAGCAGCGTGATGCGGCACCCAAGAAAGCCAGTGCAATTCTGGGATGCATCGATAAGAGTATAATGTCTAGATTGAGGGAAGTAATTGTACCACTCTACTCTGCATTGGTCAGACCTCACCTAGAGTACTGTGTTCAGTTCAGGGCACCGCAATTGAAGAAGGATATTGACAAGCTGGAACGGGTCCAGAGGAGGGCAACCAAAATGGTCAAAGGTCTGGAGTCCATGCCCCTAGGGAGTTTGGGATGTTTAGTCTGGAGAAGGGAAGGTTAAGGAGGGACATGATAGCTATGTTTAAATATTTTGAAGAGACACCATGTTGAAGAGGGAGCAAGCTTATTTTCTGCCGCCTCAGAGACTAGGACACAGAGTAATGGTTTCAAGGTGCAGGAAAAGAGATGCCACCTAAACATTAGGAAGAACTTTATTTCACGGCTGTTTGACAGTGGAATTCATTGCCTCAGAGAGTGGTGGAGTCTCCTTCTTCGGAAGTTTTTAAACAGAGGCTGGGTGGCTTCTGTCAGGAGCGCTTTGACTGTGTGTTCCTGCCTGGCAGGGGGTTGGACTTGATGGCCCTGGTGGTCTCTTCCAACTCTATGATTGTATGAACCAATATGTTATAAGGCTGTGGGAGCTTAACCTCCATGCTTAAAATTTGAATTACCATTGGCTTTTAAATTTGTATTTCTGTTTTGTTAGCTGCTAGACAATAAAAGTCTGATTTGATTTGACCCCAGTGATGTCAGCTGTTATCCTTAAAGACCTGTGTTGGGCCCCATCCGTAGGGCTTCCCCCAGGACTCCCAGCCAGAGCTTCTGCAGGAGGGCTGGCTGGCACTGATGCCCCCCTGGACGCTGCTCTGCCGCTCTGCGAGCGGTGCCTGCCCTTCCTTACCTGCACTGCTCCATTTCCAAAGCCAGTTGCAAGCTGGCCCCCATCCGGGGCAAAACAGAGGCTGTAGACGCCATGGCTGTCCCTGCTGAGCGGGACTCGGTGTGGCGCAGTCAGGCTGGGGGGGGGACAGGACCCCTCCTCCGCCCACTCTGCCTGGTCCGGGCTGCACTCCACGATCACTAGGTCACGCGAGAGCTGAAGGGCCTCAGCCAGCCGCCGCTGCGCCATGGGGCCGCCGGGACCCTGTGCCAAGACGGGGGGGGGGGGGGGGGGGGAGACGTTGCCATGTCCACTTGGGCCCCCACTCCTGTTAGCTGCGAAAGCTCATCGTGCGGGGGGGGGGGTGTCGTCATGATCCAAGGGGCGCCCGGTTGATCACTCCCTTTCGGCTCAAGGCAGCAGGGAGACCAGGCGGGGGGGGGGGGGGGCAGGGGGGGGGGCGGCCAGGCCAGGCAGGGGGGGCTCCATCCACGGGCTGTCCACACCGGGCTGGCGAGGCGACCCTGCCCGTCTCTTGATCGGGGGGGGGGGGGGTCCAGGGTTCAGCTTGCGCCGCCCCCCCCCCCCCGACTCCAGAGCTCTCCCAGCGGCTGCCCGTTTGCTGCTCCAGGAAAGAGGCAGGCGGGGGCGGGAGGGGGGTTGGGGGCGCCTCGTCCACAATTGACACGTGTCCTACACGCGAGTCAGAGTCTACTGCGGAGTCTTCTCCCCCGGAGCCCCCCGCCCATCGGCCACCGTCCCGCGGGACGCCCACCGCTCTTGAGGCCGGGAGTTCCGAGGGCGACCAACGGACCACACGCCGACCTCCTTCCTCCCCGGAACCACAACAGCGAAGGGCGTCGCCATGGCAACCACCGTCCCTTCGCCCTCAGACGCAATTCCACAGTCGCCTTGGCAGCCGGCGCCACGCCCCCGCCGCCCATTGGTTGGGAGCGGGCAGCGGCCTCTCTGGCGACTGGTTTAGTCGGCTGGCGTCCCGTCGGCCCCCTTAGAAAACCCCGCCCCCAACCGGAAGCTGCCCCAACTTCCGCCCCGGCGGCGCAGGCCGGGTGAACGGCTGCCCGGAAGGCGCGGCCGAAGTGGCCGAAGAAGGGCAGGCAGAGGCGCTCCCGCCGCCGGGAAGAGAGGGGGGGGCGGCTGAGGGCGGGGCTCCAGCCGGGGGTTCTGCGGGGCTTGCCCGCTCCGGCCCCCTCCCCCAAACTCTGCGGGACCCGCGAGCCCCGCCGACCAACCGGTGGCGCCCCCCCCGCCCGCGCAGGAGCGGAACCCGGAGCCTGCGGGGAGCGACGGGGCGGGCCGGGCTGCGCTGACCTTTTCCTTGACCTACGGAGCCCTGAGAGGCAGGAGGCCAGCTCGGCAGGGGCGGCGCCTTCTTATCAGCCAGCCTCTCTGCTCTGCCCGCGGAGATCCCGGGCGGCTGCACGGAGGACGTGGCTGTTCATGCACCTGCACGCGCGCGCTTGCACGCAGTTCAGATTCCATTTTAACTTCTGGTAAAAAACAGCCTTATTGCTAAAACTTTATAAACAGAATGAAGCTCAGATCTCCAGCTAAACAAGCTCATTCACAAAAGCTGCTCAGAAGCGCCTCCCTCCTTGGGAGATGTGTGGAATGCGGGGGCATCACTGCTTGAGAATGCACTGCACGAGATGGGGCCCTTTGTCTGGTACCTGGAGCCACTTGTGAGAACCCTCTTGGTGACCATTTTACACCTATCAAAAAATCAAAGGAAAGTGCTGATTCCAGAGGCTGCGGCCAGAACATCAGAAGAGTCCTGCTGGATAAGCTCAATGAGGGTCCATGCAGCCCAGTCTCACCCAACCACTTCCCCAGGAGGTCCAACAGCAGGGCACAGAGGCCGAGGCCTGCTTCTAATGCTGCCCACTTGGTACTTTGATCTGGAGGCTGACAGCACGGCCAGGAGCCACTGACTGACCCCTCCTCCGCTGCCTACTGCTGCGTCCCCTGGCAAGGAACGACATACTTAAATCGCTCATTTTGTAAAAGAAGTATTTCTTTTTGTCCGTCGTGAATCTACCAGCTATCAGCTTCACTGGATGCCCTCAAGTTCTAGTATTTGGGGAGAGGAAGAAAAAGTTCTTTGTCAGCTCTTTCCACCCCATGAATAATTTTGGAAACCTCTATTATGTCCTCCCTTAGTCGCCTCTTCACTGAACTGAGAAGTTCCAGATTCTTCAGCCTTTCCTAATAGGAAAAGAGCTTCAGCCCCATAATCATCACGACTGCCCTCTTCAGTACTTTTTGCAGCTCTGCAATGTCCCTTTTGAGCCCGAGGAGACCAGAACTGCACCCCGTATTCCAAATGAGGCTGCACCAATGATCATACAGCGGCATTCTGATAATGGCTTTTTAAAAATCCCTTTCCTAATAATCCCTAGAATAGAGTCTGCTTGTTTCACCATTGCAGCAGCACACTGGGATGAGTTTCCTTGATCAATCCACTGTGACCCCGAGATATTTTTCCCTCTCAGCAAGTTCAGACCCCAGTAGCCTATCGCAGGAGTTGGGAGTTTGTATCTCAGTTTGCATCAACTTAGCAGCCCTGAACCTCATTTGCCACATATAGTTGCCCACAGAAGGTAGATTTTTAAATGAACACACAAACCGGGGGGGGGGGGGGGGCCAAAAAGAGGATCATTGTCATGAACACACTTTCCAGCACCAAATACCCTCCCCCGCTCCCTTCATTGATTTATCCAGAGATAAAAGGACTCCCCCACACTTTTAACTCCCTTCCCATGAGCCCAGAAATGCCACCATACGACCAAATCTGATTGGATAGGTAGCATCATGACTTCATCACATGCTCTAAGTGATCTCCCATTGGCTGGAGATTAGTCTCATAAAGAAGAAAAGGCCCTACGCATAAGGCAGCTGCAGAGGAAAGCTAAGCTGGAAAAAGGCTGTTACCAAAACGAAACCAAAAGGGATCCATGCCTTCCAGGGGAAGCACTTTTGCCCCTGAGCTCTGCTTCCTTTTGACTTGAAAATAAAAAAAAAATATGGCCAACGCTTGGAGCAGTTCAGCAGGCAAGTCCCCCTCCTTTCCTCCCCAGCAAGGAGAAAGGCTGCAGAGAGGATCCCTCCTGTGTCTCTGCATGTGAGGAGTTTACACAAAGAAGGTAGCAGCATTAGAAAGACCTTCCCTCCATCTCTGGCGAGGACAGTAGGGATAGCACCAGCACACCATTCACTACTGGAGAGCACACACAGGTGGTGATGAGAGCTGGGGGCGTGTGTGGGTGTGCGGGCGCATGCACAGGACTCCCTCGGGAAGGGAAAACTACAGCCGCAGAGGAAGTGCAGCAAGAAGCCAGGAAATCCAGGCTCTCTTTGACCCCACAAAGTGAGTAGGAAGAGGGGCAAACGCCAGGCCTCCCAGCCAGGAGTCTCTAACATGGCTCAGCTGCAGATCACCTGGAAGACCTCCACCTGAGACTCCACACAGCAGCTGCCAGTGAGGAGGCTCAGCAGAAGGCTACAGTGGCAGCATATGCCAGTTGCAGAGTCTGCCTCGTGCCTGGTGGGTACTTGCAGGTTAGCTGTTGTCCTAAGAGGCATAGCTGGAGCCATGGCTGTCCGCTTCCACACCCACATTTGCTTTGCCTGCTGTGTGTGCCCCAGTGAGCCCTGGGTTCCTGTGCTCTCCTGACCTGGGCATGTGGTGTTCTGGCCCACAACCACACCCCACAGCTGGCCACGCAAGCCAATCCCAAAACTGAAATAAATGAGGGCTCCTCGGTTTTGTTTTTTTAATAAGTCACAAAATGTAGAAGTACAACAACAAAAACATCACGCAAAGAGGACACAAGACCTGTTTTAAAGGAAGGTGTCCCTCTGCCCAGCTTCTTGTCCTGAGGGCCATCAGGGCAGGGGGACGGGGAGGGAAGCAGCCAGTGCACTGGGGGGGGGGGGCAGCAGAATGCACAGCAGGGAGTAACACTGTCCATGCCTGCTCGGGGGGGATGGGGGGCAGAAAGCCAGTCTCCAAGAGGTCTCAATCAGTTAGGGAGGAAGTCCCCAATCGGCACATTCCTTCACAATTACAAGTGGTCAGATTAAGCCAGGCAACGGGGCAGCAACACTGGCTGCAGGGACTGGTGTGGAGGTAGCCAGAAGGGGGTTTGGCCAGCTCTGGAGGGGTCCTCTTTGCCAGCCATCCGTTCGCAGACAAGTTGGGCTCCGGGGGAATTGGCTTCTCGGGACAGTCTTGGCTGCCCAGGAACACACGAGGCCGGCCTGCTCTTGCAGGAGGCGGCAGGAGGCCCTCCCGAGAGCTCCGTTGGTGGAAGGGAGGGCATCAGTCCAGCAGATTTCAGACCAAGCCCAGCCAGCTGCTGCTGCTGCTGCAGCCCCTCCGCTCTCTACAGAACTCTGAAGAGTTTGAACAGGGCCAGCCAAGGAGCCCCTGGCCCACTCCGCAAAATCCATCTTTGGTTGGGGCTCCCTGCTGCTAGGAACTTACCTGAGGCCACCTAACACTGCGACATGGGCCCAGGGAGAGGGCCTGGCCAGCAGAGTGCACGGAAGCAGCGGACGTTTGCCGATCCCGCTCCAGGTGCAGGCCCCACGGGGGCCCCAGCAAGAGTGGAAGCACCAGGCCTTTCTAAATGGAGGTCTCATCACACTTGGCCAGGGGGACCCCCGTCAAGTAGATGCGGGCTTGCTCTGTGTCCAGCTCGTTGATGTAGAGGTGGGGGTAGCCGTTGAGGCTGCCGTTCTTCTTGGCTGTGGCCAGTGGGTGGCGCTCATCCTCCGGAGAGCTGGGAGTCTGTGGGTCGTGGCTGCAGCTGGTGGCGGCTGACTGCATCAGGTCCAGCCCGTTGCGCTCCCGGCAGATCAGCTCCCGCTGCAGCCGCTCCCGCCGCCGGCGCTCGTGCAGGAGGAGGCAGGCGCTGCTGACGACAACCCCCAAGATGAAGCAGAAGATTCCCACCAGGACGCTGTAGCTGCGCTCGGCCGACTTTGAGGCGCTGGGGCCGTTCCGGGCCGCGTTCACCAGGCTGTAGGAGGCGACCATGCCGTTCACGCCAGCCTCTGCACACCGGCACGTGTATTCCCCCAGCGTGTCCTCCGTCACAGTCAGCTCCAGTCCATCGTCACGCAAGACATAGGGGGCGGCCTCCAGGGAGGGTCTCTGCCACTCACAGCTGGCCCACGCGGAGCGAGGGGTGCAGGGCAGGACCATGTGGGCGGTCAGCAGAGCTGGCACTTCAACAATGGGGGGCGCCTCTGCCAGGGAGAAGGGGGAGAGAGGGATGCTCAAGGGAACCCGGGCAAGGGAAGCCAACAGCCCACCCAGACCCACGGCTCAGGCAGGCACCAGCTGGCACCCCGGTTCTGGCATCTTAAAACCCTCAGCCAGCCCGAAGCCTACTGAGGACGAGTTTCTTAGAAGTTGCTGAATTTCCCACCCAAACCTATTTTCTCTAGACACTGAACTCCTGAATCCTGCTGGTCAGATTGCCCTCTGGTGGCAGTGAGTTCCACATGCATCTGCCCCTGCCCTCTGAAAGGCCCTGAAGCTGCCAGAGGTTCGGTTTGACCTGCATCACCAGGAGCCCCGGCAGCTTCTTCACCAGGGCAGCCCAGACCCCCAGCCCGTCAGGGACAAGGGGATATCCAGTGGGGGGGGGGGCCCTCGGAGCTCGAATAATACTGCTCAGTACTGCTAAGCCGAGTGTGATGAGACTGATGGGGGGCGCTAGGGGCAGGCTGTTTTCTGGGGGGGGTGTTTGATGCATTACTGTCGCATGTAAGTCGTGTCCCACCCGCATTCCTCTTTGGTTCAGAAGAAAGGCAAGATGTAAAGACCTTAACGTGCTCTGATGCTCAGACACGCGTTGCTCTCTGCCGCCTCTCCCCTGACTGATTTCCCTTCCCTCGAGCTTCCTGCCTGGGCCGTCCTGTGGCCACGGCTGAATAAGGGAAGACCTCCCCACCAGAGTGTGTTAGTCTGTCTGGATCAGAAGGGCTGGGAGCCACCAGGAAGGCCTCCTGCGTCCCCTACCTTCCTTCTCCGGAGAGCACAGCAACAGCACGTTTGCCGCTGTCAGGTCCTGGAGCAGCCTGGGAAGACAAACACAAGGAGGGTGGGGGCCTCTTCAGCTCTGTGCCCGAGGGGGGGGCAGCCTCCAGCTCTCCAGAGGTGCTCCGTATCCTCTCCCCCCCCCCGCCCCGGTGCGAGCAGAGAAAGTCTCCTTTGGAGCAAGCCTCCTGAGCCCACCCGCTGCCTGCCCCCTCCTTCCTGCTCCCCCCGCCCACCCAGACCAGCAGGAGGGTCCGTTTCTCAGTTGTCAATGAGGTTAATTAGACCACGAGAATCAGCCCCATTAGGATCCTGGTGCGAGACACCTGCAAGCGGAGGATGCCGTTGCCCATTCGTGGCACTCACCCCACGTGCCCGTGGTGGTCTCTGCATGCCCCCATCTCCTGGCTCCAGGCGCAAGACGGGTCTCTGGCCAAAAGACAGTCTGGGCAGGTCTTGTACAAGGCACAGCTGGAGGTGCTGATCTGGGTGACTTCGCTGTCAGAGGCCACATAAAGCCAATTCTGCAGGGAAAAGAGGGGTTAGCCCCAGTGACCCCCACATCCGCAGTCAGGAGCCAAGGCCCACCCTCTCCCCCCCCCCCCAAGACATGGAGGCTCCTCTGCTCTGAGTGGGTGCAGAGTCTGGCCTCCAGGGGATAGGGGACAGGTGGGGACCACCGCTGCTCCTTCTCGGTGGCAGAGGTTGGGTGATCGCAGGCCAAGAGTGGTTGCCAGCCCCTCGGCAACTGAGCTGGCTGTGGCTCCTGCTCCCTCCCCCAAAGACCTCACCTGATGGATGAGCAGGTTCCGGATTGGCTGCTGCTCCATGAACAGGGTCAAGTCCTCAACGAGGGACGCTTCAGGGCCAATCTTCACGGCCTTGTGCAAGTGTCCATCCTCTGCGGAGGGAGGGAGGGAGGGCAGGTCAGTCAGGCTGTGGCAACCTGAGCAGCCCCCGTGGCACAAATCCTGACGCTGGCTAAAGCTGACAGTGCCTGGGACCCCAGATGACCCTCCAGCCCAGGTATTCAGGTCCGTCCCACCTGGCAGCCTTAATCCCTTTTGGACAAAAGACGAGCCGGTTTAGACCAGGCCCGACGCCTGGCCTGGAAGTTCAGATCGACCACCAGGCGGCCGACACGGGCGGGATCTGCCTCGGACGCATGGAAGCGGACTTGACTGGGATGGGAGAAATCCGCTCGGTGGCTCAGGTCCCACTCCAGCCAGCACAAACATCTGGACATTTGGGGTTTCCCCTTGTCTTCACTTTTCAGTCTTCCATGGGAATAGGGCCGTGGGACGTTGGGAGCGGGGTTGAGGACCCCTCCCCCTTCTTCAGGCTCCGAGGAACTGGCTACAGCTGAGTCACGTGGTGAGCTGGGTGAGTGCGCCTGTCTTGCTTTTCACTGGAGTCTCTGCGTTGCTGCTGCTGCTGCTGATGATGATGATGGGGGCTTTTCGCGGCATTTGTGATCTGCCCCTCCCCCCACCCTCTGCCGAATCCAACCACCCTCTCCTTTCTGATTTTCTCTTTTTTCACATTTAAGCTTTTTTAAAAAGAAAAAACTATTTTTTGCTTCACTGAGTACATTGAGTGTCTCTGGAGCATTTCTCTTGATCTCTTTCCCGTGAGACAGACTGCACAGGGGCTACTTGGTCGGTGTCATTTAGTTATTGCTCTAGCAATATTGCACTTGCATGGAGCCATCCCAGTGCGTCAGTCTAGGCCTGAGTGGCAGTGGCGGGGGGGATATCAGGGTACTTTCCGGGGCGCCCTTGGTCAAAGACAGCAAGGGATTTTTGGCACCCCAGAATTCCTCCCTGGCCACAAGCCCCTCCACAAGCCATGCCTCCTAAGGACGGCTCTCCATGCTCCCGCTCCCTTCCCACACCTGACTGAGAAGCACCAAGGCCTGCTGCAGCCTCCTTACCTGTCCCCAGGTACAGAATGTCGTGCTCCTGCCCGGAAAGAGCTCTGGCCCGGTGAACTGCCAACCGGCGGTACTGCGTGTCCATCTTCACTAACACAGGCCTGTTCTGCAGGGGGTAGACTGGCTGCTCCATCAGCGGGTGGTCACGGATGAACGTCAGGACACGGTCTGGGAGGCCCAGTGAGGACCTGACGCCAGCCAACTTCATGCTGCTGGTGACGCACTGTGAAGGGTGTGGGCATCAGGACGTGGCCAAGACAGTCCCAGCCCCAACCGCAAGGGTCCTGCCCGCCCCCGCCCCCCCATCCCCTCGACAACTTACTGCCCCTGGCCGAGGGGAAGGGACATCATCCGGCATCCGGGCGTCGCAATCCCTCTTGAACTCCTTGAAGCGCCCCTCCATGGCCGCCCGGATGCTCTCCATGCTATAGGCACAAACGGCAGAGCCTGTTCCCTCGTGCCTGCAAGGGGAGAAGAGGGCGCTCAGCCGCAGCCCTGGCGGCACCGCAGGCCCTCCACCCTCACTGCTCTGCCAGGTCTGCTCCTTGGCTCGCTCGTGCCATTCATGGGAATGCTTGCCCAGGTGACAGGCGAGCCTCGGGGCTCCTTCTGGCCGTTCAGGTCCACCACTCCTCTCCCAAACAGCACCCCAGCACGAGCCGTGCCCCACAAGCCACGTGCTCAGGGCTGGCAAGGCACCTGCTCGGCCAGGAGGGAGTGCCGAGCCCACAGAAGCGGCCCCTCAGACGGCGCCTCTTGACACCACAGGCACTGCGCTTGTGTGCTCCAGAGAAGATGCCAAAACCATGCAAGAGGCTGAGGCGGGCGACGCAGCACGTGCCCCAGAAGAGATGTCGGGCAGCCCGTCTCGTGGGGCCCAACTGATGTCTCTGGGGCAGGGGAGGGGCACTCTCTCAGTTTGTTGTGAGCAGCCTTGACCCCCACACATTTGAAAAGGTGGGCTATAAATATCAACTTCCACTCCTTCAACGACCACCTGAGGATGTCTCTGACAGACCGGCTCATGGCCACCACGGGGCTATCTCAATTTGTGTCTGGACCAACCCATGTATCCGGGCATACTCTCAATCTGGTGTCTGCAACAGGGGGAGTGGGGGTTGATCCACTGACTGGAGGGCTGGTGAAGTTTGGAGTGTTGGCTGTTCCTGCCCACCGCAGTGGTGAGGGCCAGGGTTAGCATCTCTGCCAGAGGACATGGGAGATTAATTGACCCCGGGTGCCAACAGGAAGCGCAAAATCGACCCCCCTCCCAAGGAGAGGCACCCCTGCCCCCCCCCCTCCGCCGGACGGGACCGCCGCTGCCTTCCTCCGCCAGCTGAGGCAGTGGGGAATGGGGGGAGGGGGGGCGCCCCAGGCAGGTGTTGCCCTGGACGCCATTTTCTCCCGATACGCCTCTGGTGAGGGCCCTATTACAAAGGCCCGTCCCTGGAGAAGAATGGAGTCTGATGGATTCCTGAGAGCTCTGGGGGTTTCCAGGCAACACGGCTGGCGCTCCTGTCGAGGTCCCGGTTTCACTGTGGGATGGAGCCCCCTTCTGAAGAGGCACTCCCTGGATCCTACAGACCATCACCGCCCAGCTGCCAGGGCCCCCTTGTTAGGGAAGGGCCGGGAGACGGTGGTGGCCACTCAACTGCGGAGGGGGGAGCCGACTACCTAGATCCATTCCATTCTGGTTTCAGGCGGGGCCTCAGCACGGAAACGGCCTTGGCTGACCTGATGGAGGACCTTTACCGGGAGAGGAGCGGGGAGAATTCCTCCCTGTTAGTTCTTCCGGGCCTCTCAGCCGCTTTGAGGGCCACGGACCTCGGGATCTTCCTGGAGCGGCTCTGTGGGTTGCGTTTGGGGGAACTCTTCTTCAGTGGTTCTTGTCCTTCCTTCTAGGCAGGCTCCAGAGAGCAGCAATGGGGAGGGGGGAGTTCTGCTGCCAGCCCTGGGGGCTTCACTGTGGGGTTCCCCGGGGCCTGGCGCCACCCCCTCTGCTTTTTAAAATCAACATGAAGCTGCTTGGGGAGGTCATCAGGGGATCTGGAGTTGGGTGCCATTCGTATGCAGCTGACACCCAGCTCTCAACTCCAGCAGAGAGGTGAGGCCCCCCAGGTGCTGGATAATTGCCCAGAAGCCGTGCCGAAGTGGATGAGGTAGAAATTGAGGCATAGGCCAGAGACAGCAAAATTTCCCTTAAGGAGGGTGACTTCTGAGTAATGAAAACTATCCCAAACTACTCCTTCTGAAGAAAGTGAGCAAAGAAATTACGACACTGAAACACGCTGGGAAAATTCAGGTCAGACAAAATACACCACCCCATGTGTATGCATTCTGCCCCATCTAATGCAGAGAGTCTGCACGGACCCAGTCCTGCCCCTATGGAGTTTCCGAGCAAGCCGGGCCTGCTCATCACCACATCCGGGGGAGGGGGGGGAGGAAGGAAGGAAGGAAGCAGCAGCAGCCCCACCCCCCACCCACTTCACAAAAGCCCAGCAGGTTCTGCAGTTACTGCGCGCTGACAGCCTCACGGCAGCAGTGCACGGAACACAGGCCTTCCGCCGTTGGTGTTATGCTGCGCTGGACGCAGCTGCTGAGCAGGTGCGGTGGGTGGGTGGAACTGTGATCGTTTTGGCTGCGACTGAACTGCCCAGTAAACAGTCTACATTTTTGGAATCATTTTGCATTTCGGTTTGGATATGCAATTGGTTATCTTTGCTCTTTCTGTTCCCGGAACCGTGTACTCTTTGCTTATCTTTTATTTCCCCATTTAAACCAACAGACAGTTTTCAAATAGAGTGGGGGCAACTCAAGTTCAAATCCTCCCACTACGTCATGGAAGCTCGCTGGGGGCCTCGGGTCAGGCTAGCCTACCTCACAGGGGTGTCAGGACAAAAACGGAGAAAGAACTCCTGGGGGAACCCAGGGAGAGCAGCCATGCCACAGACCACCAAGTTCAAAGCGCAAAATGGACCCCCCCCGTGCCCAACACCCAGTGTCCCCACGCCCCGCCCCGCCCCATTGGCCCTGCTGGGTGGTTGGCTAGGGTTGCCAATCTACAGGTGGTGACTGGAGAACTCCCACTATTTCAACTGATTTTCAGACCACAGAGATCGGTTCACCTGAGGAGGAAACAGCTGCCTGTGGGGGGTGGGCTCTGTGGCATCACAGCCAATCAAAGTGCCTCCCTCCCCAAAAACCCCCCTCCTCAGGCTCCGCCCCCACAATCTCCAGAGCAGGCAGCTCTTTGGCCAGCTCACCTTTGGGAGGCAAAGACTCCATAGAAGACGGTGCCTGTCCAGTTGGCAGCGGGCAGAGTGACCACATCCTTGAGAATGTTGAAGACGGTTCCGGTCTCTGGATCTGAGCAGACCAAGCGAGCCTTCAAGAAGGTGGTCCACTTCTTCTGCAGGGTCTTCTGGCCTCCCAAGTCCCCCTGGAGATGGATGAGTGGGGAGGCATTACCTTCAAAGGCTGGGGTGAAGCCAACAGGTCACACAGCATGGGGGGTGCTTGGGGGTCAGGTGCGGGGGGGGTGGCGTTCCATGGATGCAAGAGGAAATTCAGAGGGCCGAGCACAGAAAGAAGAAGAAAACAGGTCCTCTGAGCGACAGCCAGCAGCTCAGCACCAGGGCAGAGTTCGCCCCGGAGGAACCCACCCCCTCCAGAAGGGCCCCCGACAGGCCTCGCCTACCTTGCAGACTCTGGCCACCCGAGCCACCTTGACTTTCTCGTAGAAGTCATATTCCCTGGCCGTCTCCGTGAAGAAGAAGTAGACCTTATCATCGTCACCATTCCTGCTCTCCCGTATGAAAGCAGAGGCCACGAACTCGGGATCTGGCGGGGGGGAGGGGATGGAGGGAAGAAAAGAGGGATGCCGTCTGCCACAGGACTGCTTCCTCTGCAAAGCCTCACTGGGCCACCTTCCACCGCAGCTGCCGACTCACCATTCAGCCATGCCACGGAATTGTCTGTCCGGATCAGCTCTGAGGGGTTTCCTGTGGCTCTGGAGATGATGGGCTCCGTCCCCAGGAAATTGTTGACTGTGGCTGCATACAAGACGCCATCTAGACGGACAGGAGTACACGTTGGGGAAATGGGGCTTAAGTACTGAGTTCAAATGAAGTGATAGTGTCATGTTGCTTGGTAGAAAAAACTGAAGGAAGTCTGAAGACAGGTATGGCCAGGGGCCAGGGTTCAACAACCTTTGCCACCCAAAGAGCCATTTGGACCCGTTTTCCAGCGCCCCAAAGATCTACGGAGCCTGCCTCTCCACTCAACTTTCCTTCCAGCGCTGGGAGGTGGAGGCGCTGGGCAGGGAAACCCCCTTGGCCCAATGGAGCAGGCAGTCGCCTGCGCTGTGGGGCACAGGGGGGATGGCGTCTGCGGCCTGTCCAGTGCTGCAGCCTTTCGTGCTGCGGGAGGCAGTGGCGCTGGGCAGGGAAACCCCCGTCTGCCCAACGGAGCGGGCAGGCAGCTGCGGGGATAGCAGAGGGGGGATGGTGGCTGCTCTGGAGGGACACGCCCACGCTACCCTCCTGGGGTCGGAGGGTAGCATGGGCGTGTCCCTCCAGCCCTCCAGAGCAGCACTGGAAGGAGAGGTGAGTGGAGGGGATGCAAAAAGCGGCACCCTCACACACGGAGCTGCCTCTGGTTCGGCCCCTCGACTCACCTCTCCTTCTAGTGCTGCTCTGGAGGGCTGGAGGGACACGCCCACACCACCCTCCAACCTCCAGGCCACACGGAGCAGCAGTATAAGGCTGAAAGAGCTGCATGCAGCTCCGGAGCCGCAGGTTGCAGACCCCTGGGTAAGACAATCAAATAAGTAATGGGTAAACTCCACAGGGCTCCATCCACGGGGGCAGGGGTCCACTTTATGCCCACAGGTGGAAGATCAGGCCACAGGGAGGAGGACGAGCGGCCAGAGCAGAGGGCAGGACTTCTGGGGAAGGAACTTCTGCTCCAGCCCCAAGGGAGCCACTCTGTGCTCAAGAAACCCTAGCAGCAAAGGCCTCAGTGAAGAAGGGTCCTCAGGCCCCCTTCCCAATCCTGCTGCACCGAGGCCCCCAATCTGGGGATGCAGGTCTAGCTACAAGGAAGACTGACTCGCCTGAGTGTTATAGCTGAATGGACCACGGAGGACAACAGTCACACCCAGCGGCACTTTCGAAGGCTCAGGAGGCAGAAAGATCAGCACGGAAAGATATGAGCTGATCAGGGGAAAATTAGAAGAGTGGGGAAAAGACACTGAAGAGCTATGCAGGTGAACGGATGGCAGATTCCTTCCAAGAGGAAGAGCCTGCAAGTCAGAAAATGAAGCTGTGCTCAAAGCACTTGGGAAAAACAAATCACAAGAAGCAGATGGGACAGCAATCCACATCTTAACTCGAAAATGCCCACAAATACGGAAAACAAAGCAATGCCCACAGGCCGGGAATTTCAATCTATGTTCCAACTCTGAAGAAAGGAGAGGTCAGAGACTGCAGCAACCATCAGGCCAAGGCATCAATTTCCCATACAAGCCAAGTGGTGGTCAAAATTTTATGCAAATACTCTTACCATTAATAGAACAAGAAATGTCAGATGTTCAAGCCAGATTTAAAACAGGAAGAGCCACAACAAAAGATCACAACAAAGATTTTGACTATGTGGATCATGAAAAGCTATTTTTAATTCAATCTAAATGAAGAACATACAGAAAACCAGACTAGATTTAAATTAAAAAATGGAGTTAAAATCAGCAAAAGGAGAATTACCAACCTGAGGTGTGTAAATTATGGCAGAAACAGTGAAAAGGGCCAAAGCAGGACTACAGCTGAGCATCAAGGCACAAATCATGACTGCCGGGGAACGACACAACTCTTAGGCTGATGGTGAAGCAATTGAAATTGTTCAAGATTTTGTTCAAGCTCCATCGTCAGCCAAACAGGAGGTGGCAACCAAGAAATCAGAAGGAGATTTGAGATTGGGGAGGGTGGCTCTATGGAAGAGCGGGAATAGATGGACGTGTTGCCAGCAAGAAGAAGAAGAAGAAGAAGAAGAAGAGTTTGGATTTATATCCCCCCTTTCTCTCCTGCAGGAGACTCAAAGAGGGGGCTGGATAATCTCCTTTGGTTCCTTCCCCCTCACAACAAACACCCCAGGAGGTGGTGCCAAGGGCTGAGAAGTCTGAAGAAGCTGTGACTAGCCCAAGGTCACCCAGTTGGCGCAGGTGGGAGTGTACAGGGCTAATCTGAATCCCCCCAGATAAGCCTCCACACCAATTCCAGGCAGAGTTGGGAATCAAACCGGTTCCTCCAGATCAGGGAGTGCACCTGCTCTTAGCCACTGCTCCCAGCCACTACTAATTGCTGCTCCCAGAAGAAGAAGAAGAAGAAAGGAGTTTGGATTTATATCCCCTTTCTCTCCTGCAGGGGAGACTCAAAGGGGCTGACAATCCTCTTGCCCCCCCTCACAACAAACACCCTGTGAGGTGGGTGGAGACTGAGAGAGGGCTCGAAGCTGTGACTAGCCCAAGGTCACTTGGCTGGTGTGTGTGGGGTGTACAAGCTAATCTGATCCCACAGATAAGCCTCCACAATTCAATGACAGAGCTGGGAATTAAGCCAGTTCCTCAGATCAGAGGTACCTGCTCTTAGCCACTGCTGCCAGCCTCATCCTGTAGCAAGTCAATTTATGTCACAGTATTCCCTGGTCCTCTGCATGGGAGTGAAAGCCGGGCAATGAAAAAACTTGACAGAAGAAAGCCGATCCCTTTGAAACGTGGTGTTGGAAGAGAGGGTTAAGGAGACGGTGGAGCACTGAGAAGAAAACCAGTGGGTTCTAAATCATAAGAACATAAGAACAAGCCTGCTGAGTCAGATCCATCAAATCAAGCCTGAACAGCCATTAGAAGCCGAAGTGGCAAAATGGAGGCTCTTGTGTTTTGGTCACACAAATGGGAAGACACGAATCACTGGAGCAGACAACCACGCTAGGAAAGAAAGAAGACCCAACAAGAGATGGAGGGACTTAATCGAGGATGCCACAGATCCACGGGGTCACCACAGGTGAGAAGCAACTTGATGGCACATAATAGACATACGGCTGATATATGTGTATATCAGGCAACCAGGACAACTAATTCTGTCAAAGGCCATTCCTGCTTCCTTTGGCCAAGCCAGGCTCTGAGCACGAGCAACCAGTCTCCGCTGACCCTGAGTCTCCGCTGGGCCCTCCTCAGGCTGGAGGCACCCAGACAATCAGCAGTGCCACAGTCGCCGCCGCCTCCCAACAGCAAGCCCCCATGACAAGAGGTCCAGCAAGTTGAGGAAGACCCGGGTTTGAATCCTCACACTCTCCCACGGAAGCTTGCAGGGTGATGCTCAGCTGCCTCCCGCATCTTAGCCTCCCCACAAAGGAGGAGTCTGCTGTGATGATGGAGGGCAGGAGGGAGGGGGGCCGTGCTGAGTCCTCGTGGGGAGAAACAGAAGCGAGAAATCCACGTCAGCTCTGCCAAGAGGTTTCTCGGCCCTCCCGTGAATTGGGACGGGTGTGACGCCGCTGCTTGGTAAAGGATTGGGAACTGAGCATTGTGGCTGCCCCGTCTGCAGACAAGACCACAGTGCTCAGGCAGAGAGTGAAGAGCTCCGGAAGGGTCAACTGGCCAGCAGAGCCCAAATGAAGCTGAAGGCAGCAAACAGCTGAATACCAGCGTCAGGAGATGGTGGCAGGAAGGAGAGGAAAGGAAAGTGGGGTGCTGCTGGCCTGGCCCTCCTGGGCAACCAGCCAGCTGCCAGGCAGCACAGTGTACACAGGGATTGATGGACCCTAGTGGATCCAGCAGGCCCTTCTTTTGTTCTCCCCTCTCCCTTTTTTCTTCACAACAACTCTGTAAGGTAGGTTAGGGTGTGAAAGAAGGATGGTCCAAGGTAACCTGTTTTATAGCAAACAGGAATCGCAAGATGTCCTAGTCCCTCTGCACGCGGCATGTGTCCGGCTGCACCTGGAGTCCTGGAGGCCTCCCTTCAAAAAGGACGTGGACAGAACGGAGCAGGTGCAGGGGAGAGCGAGGAGGACGGCCGGGGGCCTGGAGACCGAGTCCTCCAAGGAGAGGCCGGGGGACCTGGGAATCTGCAGCCAGGAGGAGAGGAGGTTGGGGGGGGGATGGGATTGTTCCCTTTCAAGTATCTGAAGGGCAAGGAGCTGTTCCTGCTGGCAGCAGAAGGCAGGGCTCGCAATAATGGGTACAAATTATGGGGAGAGAGGTTCCAACTGGATATTAGGAAAAACAGATTTACAGTTGAACTTGAAGTGGAATCGGCTGCCTGGGAGGAGGTGAGCCCCCCCCCGCCCCCCGGTCTCTGGCAGTCTTCACACAGCAGCTGGAGTGACACTTGTCAGGGGTGCTGCAGGGTGGCCCTGCACTGGGCAGGGGGCTGGACCAGATGGCCAGCACGGCTCCAGGGTCCAACTCTGTGAATCTGAACGGGGGTCTCACCAGCCCTCACCCAAAACACCAACCACTTCCCAGGGCCGGCTGCTGTTTAAGAAGCATCTCTAAACATTTCTGACTTGAGGGCGAGCAAACAAACAAACCATCAGAGAAGTTCCCCCTCCCTTCTTGAACAAGGAGGCCCCATTCCGCCCCCCCCCCCCCAGGTCCTCTTTGCCACCTTCCTTCACACCTGAACTAGCGCAGCAGTTTCATCACCTGGAAAGGGGGTCACAAGCAGGGCCCTGCAGGAGGGGACGGACTCCCAGCCCGAGGCTCGTGGGCACCACACGTGCTTGGCTGGCTGACCCTCGCAAAGTGCACCGCCAGGATGTGCCCCAAGCTCAGGGCAAACACCCCGCGGAAGCATACCTGCCACGACCGCTGTGGACGGCTGCTGGGGCTCAAAGGGGCACTTCCCCCGGCCGCTCTCCAGGCTTTCAACGCTGTGGAGCTGACTCACTTTCTGCAAGAAATTAAAAATGTCGTCTGTGATGTGCAGAGCGGGTGAGCAGCGGGGGAGAAGACACCCCCTTGCCCCAAAGGGCAACCCGGAGCAGCAGCAAACCCAGACCCACTCGGGGCTGGCACCCAGGACAGACCCTACAGGAAAGGCTGGAGGCCCCATGACCCAGGACGAGGGCTTCTGTGTTTCCACTGCACTAGACAGAGAACAAAAAAACGCAGGCCACGCCCCAGCCTTGGTGCAGCTGACGGATTCCTCGGCCTCTTCGAAGGGCCAGATTAGAGTTCGGGTTCTGCTGCCGACATCTCGCCTACGAGCAAGTGGGAGGGGAAGGACAAGGAGGGCCCACACTCACCGTCCCGGGGGAGGGGGGGCAGGTACTGGATGCACCCATTTGTGGTTATAGAAGGAGAACTGGCCATGCTGGCACTGGAACCAATTGGCCATGCTGGCAGGGGCTGATGGGAGTTGTAGTTCATGAACATCTGGAGTGACATAGATTCGCCACCACTGGCTTAGAACCACACACACACACACCCCCCGGGCTGCCACTCACAATGAAACCACACTGCGGGTCGAAGGCAAAAGTCCCACAGACAAAGAGGTGGGTTTTGTTTGCAAACTCCAAGATCCGGACGAAGTTGTAGCATTCGGCCTGTGGAAAGAGGACGGTCGTCAGCACCCCACCTGCCGCCAGACTTCTAGGGCTGCACAGCGCCTGCTGCCTCTCAGTGCAAAGGCCAGGGGGTGATCGCCAGACCTCCCCCGCCCCGGCAGAGACCGTGCTGCTGATACCCTGGCTCAGGCAAAGCCCTGTGGGGTGCTCCCCAGTCCCCCCTCAGGTGCAAACTGCGGTCCTGGGGGATGCTCTGACGTGCTGGGCCCCAGCTCCCTGGGAGCTTTCTGGCCACGGCTAGGGATGTCCACAGCCCAACCACACGGGCGTAACTGCAGCTCTTCTCTGAGTGGCAGAGTTGCATGAACCGGGGAAGAAAGGAGTGCCAGAGGCCCAGCAGGGGGTGGGAGACAGGAAGCTGGCAGAAGCACGGCTCAGGGGGCCAGCTATGTTGGCACTGGGTGGGAGACCAGGGGAGGGGGGTGCCCTTGACCTGCCCATTCCTGTGCAAGCAGCACAGGAGGCCAACACACACAAAGCAGCACACAGATCACCAGGTATGTCCCAGGGACCACGGGATGGGGTGAGCTGAGAGCTAGGAGGGAGGGCGACTTGGGGCAACAGAAGCAAAGGCAGCAGGGCCAGGAGGCTGAGCCAGGTAGCCCTTCAAGCACCACACCACCCCCCACCCACATCTGGCAGGACCCTGGGCCCAGGACAGCAGAGGGGGGGGCAGACCCAGGAGCTCTGCAAAAGGGAGGGGGGCACCCTGCCCGAAGCAGGGGCGACTGGCGGACAACTCCCGCGCGGCTCCCACTTGCCTCCTTCTTGCCTTTCATCCTGCAGGAGTTCTGCGCGTTTGGAAGCACATTCCAAGGGACCTGAAAAAGACAACGAGGGGCAGGGCCCCAATAATGTCCCTTCCACTGAGGCTAGGGGTAGCCCCGCCCCACCCCCCAAAACCACCTTGTGAAGAGCACAGAAGCTTGAAAGGGGGGGGGCAGGGGACAGGCGTGCTTGACAAAGCCCCTTTCTGGGCTGTGGGATGTGCCCCCCTCCAATGACCACGAAGAGATTCTCCTGGGGTGACGAAGCCCAGCCTGGAAGAGGTCAGCAGCCACAGTGAACTCAGCAAGAAGGGAAAGGGGGGAGAGAGGGGTTCACTGCTCTTTTTCCCCTCTCTGGTTCCTGAGGAACTTGACAGCCACTTCCTTCACTGAGCGGGGCCCAGGGTGGTTTCCCCACTTCCCTCTCCAACTGACCAGCCAGCCAGCTTCCCTTTCCTCCTGAGTACAGACTTCTTTGTTTTGCTTTTGTTAGTTGTCACTCTACATTTGATCAAGTTTCCCAGCTCCACCCTGGGGTCTGGCCAAAGCACCTCTCTTTTGGTCCTGGTGGGTTCTCCGGGGGGCTGTGTGGCCGTGGTCTGGTGGATCTTGTTCCTAACGTTTTGCCTGCATCTGTGGCCGGCATCTTCAGAGGTGTATCACAGAGGGAAGTCTGTTACACACTGCGTCCTACTCTGCTCAAACGCCTGGCTGAGGGTTGAACTGTCCTGCTTCCCCCCCCTCTGCCCAACTCCATGCTATTCTGGGGAGCTCGGCTGTCATTACCTCCACCTCTGAACTCTTACTTCCTCTTCCCGTTGAACAAGATATGCTTTCAACACGAATCTAAAATGCAAGATTCCAGCCCCCTGGAAAGCAGCCCTCGGACTCCTCTTTTTTCCCGTGGACCTCTGGTTGGGCCAGTGAGAGGCAGCCATGCTTGGATTTTGGGATGTCCACCACACTCCAGCCAAGAGTGCCCTGGCCAAACCCTACAGGCAAACCTACTTATTTGTTTTGGTTCTCCCAAAGGCAATTGAAATGTGGCCATTGGAGGCTTAGGCGAATCTTGGTCTCCAAAATGAGGCTCACCCTCTTGCTTCCGTGGGTGATGCTGTCCACGTGCAGGGCAAAGATGGCGTCCTTGGCTCCCACGTACAGCACTCGGGAGGAGGGGTCCACCAGGAACACGCTGTAGTTGGAAGCCGCCTGGCTGGAAAAGCGCTGCACCATCCGGTCCACCTCTGCAATGAGACCACACGGCACATTGTTCCCTGCACAGAACGCTCCAACAGCAGGCCCAAGGATCACTGAAGTGGGGGAGGGGGATACTTCTGGGTGGCCCGATCCAAAAGGTCAGCAGTAACTGGGCAGGACCAACAGGGTGGGCCGCTGTGCTGTTTGTGACCCTCGGCACCCACCCTCTGCCCCCACCGTCCTGGGCTCCTCTGGCGCCTCTTCTGGCCTCCTGCAGGCCACTCTGATGCAAAAAGAGCAGGAGGCAGCAGGCCCTATTCCCTCTATGCCCAGACCCGGCCAGATGTGCACCGAGCCACCCAGGTGCTCTTCCACATCTGTGTAGCATCTCTGCAAAACTGGCCCTCTGGTGCAGCCAGGGTGTTCTTCCATACCCCTGCCATCCCCTCTGCAAAGGAGCCCCCACCCACCCACCCAATTCCTCTCTACCTGGTGCTTGGCCGCAAGCCTGGAAGCTGCCCCAGGGGAAGAGCCAGGAGTTATTTATGCCCCTCGCAGGAAAGCAAGCGCTCCCCACCAGCCACAGCTTCCTCTCCTGCCTCGCTCGCCTCCACTGTGGTTCTGCTGTCTCAGCCAGGGCGGCCACAACTGCTTCCTCTGCACCTTGTGGTTGCTGCAGCAGCTCCAGCTCTCCAGGGGCCAAGTGCTGACAGCCGGCACTGCTGTCCCACTGCTGAAGAGCTCGTGGGAGGGGCACCGCGCATGCCGCCTCTGCTGGGCAGCTGCTGCTGCTGCCCCCTCCCCCCCCCAAGCCCGAAGAACCGGGCTGCGCTGCGCTGCCCTCCCCAACAGCACTGGGCTTTTCAAAGCATCTCAAACCTTCCGGCTGGCAGAGTTCATGGGGAAGGTGCGGAATCCTTGGCCTTAGCTGTGCCCGCTGGTCTCACTTGCCGGGATAGCGGGAGACACAAGAAACGCAGGTAGCCGAACTCAAAGGTCTGTCCGGGACGACCAAGACTGCCCCCGCCAGCAAGGGCTTGCCAAGGGTGGCCAAGAGTCCAGGGGAGCCATGCCAGCTCCGGCATGGGAAGCCCAGGGGGCAGCGCCTGCGGAGGGCAGAGGTCTGGGAGGGAAGCCCAGCGTCTGCCCTCTGAAGCAGCCCCGCCCTCCCAGGGGGCTGATGGGTGCAGCTGGAGGCCAGGCCCCAGCCCAGCCACCTCAAGGGAGCGCTGCCGCCACCGGCAGCTGGATCTCCTCCTCCTCCTCCTCGCTGCATCAAGGGGGAAAGGGGCCACCATGGCTACTCAGCCTCTGGCCAGTAAATCCTTTCCAGCCAGGACGACCCGAACATGCAAGTGGCAAACGTGGAGCCTCTCTGACCTCCGCTAAAACCCTTGCGGGGAAACGGAGAAATAAATGCACCCAAAGTGACCCTGAGCAGCCTCTCGCTCCCTCCCCAGAAAGACAGAGGTCCAGGAAAGTCCCTCCCCCACCCCACCCCATTGCAGGCCCACATCTCCAAAGCATGGCGCAGGCCCTTGAAGAGATCAAGCTGAAAGCATCAGCACTGTGACGCCGATGCACAGAGGCTCCTCAGCTGGGTCTGATGCATCCTGGCAGCGGTTCAGGGCCTCCATGTTCCCATTTTGCAGAAGGAGAACGGAAGCCGAGTGCAGCAGACAGCTTGGGGGTTCAGCCCAACTCCCCCCCACCAGCCCAGCGTAACCTGGCTCTCCCCACCCCCGCTGTGAGGACACTGCGTTGCGTGGCAGAAGCTTGCAATGGTGGGACTTCTGTTGTGTCCACAGAAACCCCAGGGCTCCCTGATCCCAGCTCCAAAGAAGAAACCACTTGCAGTCAGGGAGGTTGAAACAAATGACTTGGTTGCTGACTGGCCCACAGTGGGGGTGAGCAGAGAATCCCAGGGTCTTGGGAGACCCAGCAGGGTATAGGCCCAGCCTTTCAGAATGGCCTCAAAAGATGAGTGAGCCGGGAGCTGCAAGTCCAGCTCCGCAGCTGCCTCGCACCCAGGACCTGCCAGATTTCTCCCCAGACATGTCTGTGCGGTGCCCCTCCCACACAGGCCCTGCTGGAGGACAGCAGCTGCTTCCCACAGACCAGCTTCTGCAGGACATACACCAGAGGAAGAAGGCTGAGCGCTCCCCCCACCCCGCTGGGCCCAGGGGCTGCCTGCACCCCCAGAAGGCCTCTGCCCTCCACACCCAGTGTCAGGGGCAACCACACCGCCCCTTCCCTTCCAGAGGAAGCCTGGCCAGATGGCAATGCAGCAAACTGGGCACAGTGGCTTGGTTGTCTCGCCCTATTGGCTGCCCTGACTGACACCGTGCCATCCCCTGGAGCCCACCATGCCCAAGGCAGCCAAGATGTAACAGTGGCGATAATCACCAATAATCATCCCTGGGAGGGAAAAAGGGGAGTCCTGCGGCAGCAGCCCTTGAGAGCAAGGTTCGCTCCGGTGTCAACAGCTGCGGGGCAGAAGCTCCTGCTGCAGGAACCTCTTTCAGACCCCCGGCTGAGCTCTGAAGCAGCAACAGCTGAGCACGGGAGTGGCTGGCCAGTCAAGCCCCGCCTTCGCTGCCCACCACCCTCGCTAAGGAAGGGGGCAGCCATTCCCAGCCTTGTCAGTGTGGCAACCCACACTCTGACAGTTTCGTGGTCCGCTGGCCCACTTAATAAACCTGCAAAAGCCTGGTGGGATCCACTTTTGGATCAAGCCCCGCTGACTGGGAAATGCTGCCAAACCGGGGGGGGGGGGGGGGCCCGTGCCCAGCGCTGCCCGGCAGCTTGTCAACACACCGCTGGAGGGAACGCGAAGCAGCCCATTGCAGGGAGAGGAGGGCAGGAAACAGCCCGGCTGAAACAGAGCTCTGGACAAAAGTCTCATTGAAGGCAAGCGTGAGAGAAGGAGCCGTCACGGGCGGGCCTGGAGGAGGCTGCCCCAGCTGCTAGGCTGCCCCCCCACACACACACACACTGGAGATGAGCGCCAGCCCTGCCCGAGGCCCCACCCGGAGCAGGCAAAGCACTCTCGGGGGCCCTCATACACTTGTGCATGTTCAAGGGCATTTTGCAGCTGACCCCCACTCCAAAGAACACCGTGTGCTGCGTCCCAATCCATTTCTGACCCTCTCGGCTTAGGGGGTGGAGTGGCCCCCTGTGTGTCTGGAGGGGGCTGCTTTTTGAATGCCAGAAACCCAAGACACCGGGAGTGGAGGGAGGTCCTTTGAGCCCCCACTCTGCCCTGCAGAGCCTTCCCTGCTCTTCTCAGGCAAGGGCTTGGGGGTGTTGCTCTGTACCCGAGATCTTGGAAGAGCTTTGTATTGTCAAGGGCTTTCACGGCCGGACACAACTGGTTGTGGTGGGTTTGGGGGGGGGGGCTGCGTGGCCGTGGTCTGGCGGATCTTGTTCCTAACGTTTCGCCTGCATCTGAGGCATCTGCATCTTCAGAGGTGCATCACAGCCACACAGCCTGGAAGACCCACAACCACCAGTGGGAAGAGCTACAATCCCTGAGAGCAACCCCCAGGCTCAGGGACGGAGCACC
This sequence comes from Sphaerodactylus townsendi, assembly GCF_021028975.2. Taxonomy (NCBI): domain Eukaryota; kingdom Metazoa; phylum Chordata; class Lepidosauria; order Squamata; family Sphaerodactylidae; genus Sphaerodactylus; species Sphaerodactylus townsendi. The sequence goes on along the minus strand of NC_059434.1, from coordinate 88,982,712 downwards.
TGCTTGGCCGGCTGGAGGCCCCCGGGCCCAACTCCTGGCAGCATCTGCGGTCCAAAGGCCCAGGAGGCAGGAGATGGGGGTGGGGGGACTCAGGCCGGTCAGACCAGACGAGGCTGCTGCAGAGGAAAGCTGCTTTACGTGGAAAGCCACGGGCTATGCAGACGCACCTGCACCCACTTCAGCTTTTCGGTGCCCTGGCTGGTGGGCCCTGGGACCGACTGGCTGGCTGGCAAAGCCACCTGAGAAAGCAGACTGGCTGCGCCTCCCGCTCGCCCAAGAGGGACTCCTCCGAAGCTCCTCCTGGGCCAGCCAGGCCCCTGGGCACAGGGCAGGGTAGGCGGCACCCTCGGGGGCAGGCCTCTCCTGGATCCTGAAGCTGAGCACGGGCCAGGCCAGGCCAAGCCATCCCTCCTCGGGCCTGGAACTGCAGGAGGGGAGGAAGTGCTCCTTTCTCAACACGCCCCACTGGGACAGGCCCAGAGTCCCCCGGAGGGACCCAGGTGGCTCACCCACAGCACACACCTACTCTGGGGGCAGCAGGGCCCAGGCTCAAGTTGAGCCTCTGCAGCCCGAAAGGGTCTCCCTCCCCCCTCGCAAAGCAAAGCCAGGCAGAGGAAGCAGCCGGGCTGGAGGGGCTGGCCCAAGGGAGAGCAGCCCCAACAGACAGCAGCCCAAGGAGGACAAACCCTTCGGAAGCCCCTCTAGTGCCAGGCAAGGCAGCTGGGCCCACGGCCCCCCACAGATCAGCCCCACAGTGAAGTCTTCCCTCCCCCGCCAGGGAAGCCTGCACTCAGCTCAGCTCCTCCCAAGGAGAGGCAGGCAGGCAGGCAGGTGACGCCACCCAAAGGTGCAAAGGCAGGCACCTTTTCATCTGCCTTGATGGGGAGCCAGAGGACCCACCTCCCCCTCCGGCCTCGGCAGGCTGGGTGCCTCTCCCTGCTCACTCTGGGAGAAAGAGCTGCGAAGGTTTAGACTAGCCTCCAGCAACAGCCACCTCTCTGCCCAGCCCTTCCCAAAGCGTCCCGCCCAGCCAGTCCCGCCCGGGGAACCTCCTGCCTCTGCCCCACGGCAGCAGCGGGCCTCTCCACAGGCATGCGGCTCAGAGGGCGCCTGTCTCCCGGGCTCAGCCAAGCCCCCTCCCAAGGGTGGAAGGCACCTGGGTGGACACTCCTCTAGAGCCAGCAGCAGCTGGCCTTGCTTGCCCACACAGAAAAGCCCGGTCACCCGCAGCTGCTCCCAGGCAGCAAGAAAGCAGTAGCCAGTTCCTCCTCTCCCACAGTCCTGAGACCCTGAGCCGAGAACACCCCCAGCGTCCTGTGGAAGAGAAGCCATGAGCCCAGGCAGCGCTCTGTTCTCGGGGGGGGGGGGGGGGGGCTAAAATACGCCCTGAAATAATTGGAACATTGCAAAACAAAGCAACAAAAAATTGCATTTCACACAAAACCCGTTTAAATGAGTAACTGATCACCAACAAAGAAAACAGGCAGAATTTCAAAAGCCAACAGCCACTGCAGGACAGAGGATAAGGGAGAAACGAAGCCATGTGCCGTCTCACCTGGATAGTGAGGACAACAAACAGGTGCGAGAAAGATAGAAATATTACAGTTGATTTCACAGCTGCCGGTTCTTTAGCTGGTTGTTGGCCTTTCTTTTATTATTCTTATTCTTGTTCTTATTCTTATCATTATCATGGTAGATTTCACAGCTGCCAGATCTTTAGCTGGTTGCTGGCCTTCATTACAATTCGAGCCTCACCCAGAGGCCTAGGGAGTTGTAATGTATCGGCGTAGTGTTTGTGCGGATCCCAGCAGGGCTGCCTTCTGAATTTGACCTATTATTATTATTATTATTATTATTATTATTATTATTATTATTATTATTATTATTATTATTATTATTACTATTACTATTACTACTACTACTACTACTACTACTACTACTACTACTACTACTACTACTCAAGTACTGCAATCAAAGCTCTGCTGACAGCCGGAGTTCGATCCCGACAGAAGTCGTTTTCAGGTATCCAGCTGTCTGGGGCCAAGCTTTAGCTTGTTCACCCTAGAACCTGCTTCTGGGGACTGACTCAGACACAGACTCAGTCACTTCTGGGGGCTTCCAAAGGCAGAGACCTGCAGCCCCCAAGCAGCTCCAGGCCATCTCATGCGCAGGACCAAAACTGGGAAGAGAACCTGGGAGAGCAGACGTCTCTGGGCAGCTCCCCCTCCCACCGCACGAATCTTCTGGCCTTCCTCCCTGAGCCCTGCCCACTCGACCAGCAACGCCTCTCTAAGACCTTTCCTGTCACCGCCTGACCAAGGCCTTGTCACTCACGACGCCCGGCACTGACCTCCACAGGCACCCAGGCTGCCCTCTGCCCAGCCCCCACTTTTTGCTAGCAGCGCCCAGAACCACACCCCACTCAAGATGGAAGCTTTCGGCACCCACAGCCCCCCCCCCCCGAGGCCCAAGAGACTCCTGGCCTGCCAGATGTGGCTGGAAACAGCTGTGTGCCATCGTGGACATGGGCGCTTCCCAGCCACCCAACGGGCTGCGGGCCCTGCCCTTTCCTGACAAGCAAAAGGGCACAGGTCCCTGGGCTGGATGCCAACACCAGCGTTCAGTGAGGCTTTCCCAGCTCCCAGGCGCCCGAGCCCCCGGCCTGTGTTGTCAGGATCCCCAGACAATCGTCCCAGTGTGCTGTCAGGTCAGGAGGCACAGCCAGAAGCCCTCGGGCACGACACAGGGACAAGGGCTGCCTATCAGCAGAAGCCCACGGGGGCCGCACTGGCAGCCAGACACGGAGCCAGACGGGGGAGGGGGGTTACTGCCCTGTGGATGAGGCTTGAAAAAAAAAACCCCAACCCCCTCGCCCCATTCCCAAGCCCAGAAGCAGCTGAGAAAGAACCTGCCTCCAAGTGGCCACACTCACAAGCCAGCGGGGAGCAGGAGGGAGCCCAAGGGGAAGCCACAGGGGCCGTCTTTAGGACTGAATGCCACACAACCCAGGGGGTCCCACCGCCCCGTTAAGCCCCCACTTCCAGCCTGACAAGGGGGCCAGCTCCTTCCCAGGCCTGGCTATTGGGGGACAGCATAGTGGGACTCGGGAAGGTGGTGGCTCCCCCCTCCCCCAGACGCTGTGATGGTTGTAATATTAGACACCCCCTGCCCAATTCTCCACATGACTGGATCAGGCATTTACTTCAGGACATTTCCAGCCCACCCTTCCTGTTGCCTGGACCACAAAATGGGGAGTGGGGGGACCTCTGGGGAACCCCTCCACAGACCTTAGCCAGACCACCCACCCACCCCCCCTTGCTTCTCAGCACGGCAGAGGCCTGTGATACCACCCTTCCACCTGGCTCTGACACCCACGACAGGCAGCAGATGCCCCCCTCCCCTTGGGCTACTTGGCTGTTCAGCACGCAGGTCTGTGCTTGTCTGGACACCAGACAGCAACGAGGGCTGGCCCAGCAAGGATCTCCCCCCCCCCCCCACTACTCACAGTAGAGCAATCCAAGCCAAGGGCCAGCAATCAGGGGCTCAATCCAAAATCCCAGTCCAGGTACCCAAGGCTCTGCCTGCTTCCACACGGGGCTGGACCACATGTGATCAGAGGGGCTAGCATCTGAAGACTCCATCCCCACACCACTTGCTCCAATTTTCACCTGTCACTCAGCCACATCAGCACAAGAGCACTGCCACGACCATCACACCCCCTCTGGGTGCCCTCTAACCAGCGGTGGGTTTCAAACAATTTAACAACTGGTTGTTTACAAGCACCATTTTAACAACCGGTTCTGCCGAAGTGGTGCGAACCGGCTGCATCCCACCACTGCCTCTAACCCTCCTTCCCACACAGATGCTACAGCACGGCAGCTCACTGGAAAATCCTGACAACGCTTGCTCAAAGGGGGCGGAGAGCAGAGCTGAGCGCCACTCTTTGGACTATGGAGCTCAGTTCTGAAGCTGACCACAGCGGGGGCCTCTGGGACTCTTCATGCCCCCCCCCCCTGAGCCCAGGTTTCCCTCCAACCTGGCTCTGAGACAGAGAGAGAGAGCCAGGTAAGTCATGACTGAAGCGAGACCAATGCTGAGCGGGCAATGGCACACCGGGGGGGAGGGAGCATGATTCCCCATGTGGAAGCCCCCACCAATGCAAGGCCACTGCTTTCACATCCTGCATGTGAGCTCCCAAAGGCACCTGGTGGGCCACTGCGAGTAGCAGAATCCTGGACTAGATGGACTCTGGTCTGATCCAGCAGGCTAGTTCTTATGTTCTTATGATAGGGAGGTCTGCCCCAGGACCACAGCAGCCAGCCACGGGGCTGCCAGCACCAAGCGTGGCAGAGCAGGGCTAGGAGAGCGCAGCAAAGGTCGCTCAGCGGCTCGGCCACGGGCTCAGCTGCACCAGCACCCGCCCACACCTGAGGGAGCAGCTCAGAGCGAGGGCAGGAAGCTGACAGCGTGAGAAACGGCACCCGCAGGCCTCACTCGGAGCAGCCACCACCCCAGCTCTGCCCCCGCCCAGCCCACAGCGTGTGCACAGACACCACGGCACACACCCCTTGCTCAAACAGCAGACTGCACAACACCCTCAGCTGACTCAGAAGGGGCAGCCAGTGGCCAGCACACATGCAGCACAGGGGATCACCACAACAGCGGCCACGGAGGCCTCCCGTGGCTCCTGCCTACCCAAGAGCCCCCCTCACTGTGGCCAGAGGCCAAGACTCAGCGGCCTGGGAAAGCGGAAAGCAGGGGAGTGTCCAGCCCTGGTCAAGGCAAACTAGGGGAGCTCCAGGAGCCCCTCCCGTGGCCTCGGATTTTATGGCTGGCCCCAGCTTCCAGGGGCACCTGGGGACCCTCTATAGGCCAAAGGACTCCCCTCCCCCTGTCAAGACCAGCCCAGCCCAGGGCAGAAGAGTTGCACATGGCCCAAGAGCAGGCTGCTACTTCCTTGGGGCAGGGCTGGAGGACGAGGCCCTCTCTCAGGGCTGCTTCTGCCTCCCAGCCTCCCCCTGCCGCCGCTCAAAACAGAGCAGTGCTTCATCCATCTGCAGGGCCTTCCATGAGTGCTGGAAGGAACACAAGAAAAGCCCCACGGGATCAGGCCCGTCAAGCCCAGTGGCCACGTAGGGGCCTCAGGGAAGCCCCCGAGCAAGACGGCTGCAGCGGCATCATCCACCTTTTGAGCCACAGCACCTATCAAGAGCACACTGGCAGCCCCTGGTCCCACGGATGGGTGGCTCCAACCCCTTTCCTCACAGTCCCCAACGTAGTTTGCCTTTGTCACCCTTTGTGCACACGGCCTGTTCGCTTCCTCAAGGAACTCCACTGTGTTGGTCAGGCGGAACTCCCACTTGCAGAAGCCAGCCTGATTTTCTCTTGGCAGACTTTGTTCCTCGGTGTGCCTTTGGTGAGAGTTCCTACTAATTTGCCCATGACGGGCGTTGGGCTGGTTGGCGTGTAATTTCCTGGTTCCCCTCTGGGCTCCTTTTTAAAAATCAGTGTAACATTTGGGACTCTCCCGCCTTCTGGTAAAACAAACTCACATTTGAGTGCACCCTGGCTTATAATGTCTAGGTATCTCATTTCCACAGCATGACTCACGCACATGTTTACCCAGTCAACGGGAGGGCAGTTGCAGTTGTACAGTATCACAACATTATCTGCTTCAGTCTCCTCCTTACTTAGTCACCTCCTTACTCTTTTGAGTAGCCCTCAGGGCCCAGTATTTTCACCCATATTGTTTCTTTTGGGAAGTTCATTTTCCAAGCGTTTTTCTAACTACAGTAAATTGATCCTGTGCCCTCTTTGATATACAACCCAAGACCTCTCCCAACATTTCCTGCCTCCAGAGCTTATAGCCTGGGATGACTGAATCCTGGTGATTTTCTCAATGCCGCCGTGTTTCTGAGACACCCATCATATCTATTTTATCTATGCTGACCATCAAACCCATGCGCCCTAATTCTCCCATCTTGGTTCGGAGACTTCTAGCCTTAGCACGGAGACACCAACAGCATGCTCCCGCCTCCAGCAACCCTCGGCCCCTCTGTTGCCACATGAGCCCTCCCTGCCTCCCTCCCAGGTTCTACAGCACTCCTCTCAAGGTGGCCCTGAAGGCTAATACAGACACCTCTCTGGACTGACTGGTCCCCACCAGAGGATCCCCAGCTCCAGCCAGCTTTCCCTAGGCCTGGGGGCAAGTTTAAACGTTGCTCTGCCACCTTCTTTTGGCACCAGCAGTCAGGTTCCCTTTTGGTTCAAGTGAAGCCCATCTCTCTTGCATGTCTCTTTTGGCTTGCGCCCCCCACCCCCCCACCACCAGTACTCAACAAATCTGACCCCTCCCTGCCAGCATCACTCCTCACTGCCACTCCCCAGGCTCCTCCCAGCCACACAAGCACATCCGAGTGCAGAAGCGCAGCTTTGCAACGAGCCCTCAAAAGCCAACCAAGCGCCGAGGGGCAGTGGAGCTGCTGACACACGGAGGCTGGTCAAGAGCAGCCCAGCGTCTTCTCCAAGCCCAGCCACAGAGCGCCAACCGACACCTGCAGGCTCAGGGGCCACCGGGCCTCTCCCTGTCCACAGGGCTCTCTCACACCAGAGGGAGGAGCCCTCGGCTGGCGAGCCCCGGGAAGCTCTTGCTCTCCCGCTCTCTCAACTCCAGCAGGGCTCAGCCACTCCATCCCACCCACCAGCCAGCCCCAGCCCAACCACCCCAAGCTTCATCTCCTGCTACACAACAGATCTCAGTGTGGCACAAGCAAATCAGAGCAAAGAGTTCCTGCCAAAAAAGGGAGCCAAATAACCCCCTCCCCACACACACACACATGCAGCCAGGAGGCAGACCCAGCCTTGCGCAGACAGCTCGGCCTAAAAGAGTGACTCAGCAGCATTCGCACATGGACCAAAGCCTGCGAGAAGCTACCTTGCACCCAATAGCTGCTCAGACGAGTACCTAGACTCAGGTGGGTCATATTATCATGGGATCAAGTCCCCTGAAAATCCTTCAACATGATCTAAGCCATCCCCTGTCAAAAAGGCCCTTTTGCTGCACACCCAGGAAAAATGGATGCAGACAGGACAAATGGGTCAGGTTCTGTTTAAAAGAACAGACAAATGGACACAAACGTGACATGAACACTTCCAATAGCAGCAGGGCAGCATTTCTGACTCCCAGGACTCCTGAAAGTCAAGGTGAGATTCCGACGTGAAACGGCCGCCTTGGGGTTCGTCAAAATGTTTACCTTCATTATCTAGAACTTACAGAGAGAAATGAGGCACCTCTTAGTAATGACAGCTGCTTAACTGCTTGATATAACTATACTTTTTCCACGTAAAGATCACTGTGAATCCACCTGCCATGTGCTGGGCCTTCTTTGTTTTAGAATGTTCTGCTTGGGGACCCTTCTATCCTAAAACAAAGATGGTCAACATGTGGTGGATGAATTCACAATTCTACTTTAATCTTTATGTGGAAAAGAGTACAGGGAGTGGAAGCTCACCAATTCCAGCCATTCTGAAGGCCCACGATGCTCGTCTTGTGTACTTCTTAGTTTAAACACAAACACCAAGAACGGCGGACTGACGAATAAACGTTCCTGGTATAGACCTAGACAGGGGCAGGCTAGAACATGACCCTGAATGTGTGGCAGGAAATGAGAGTTATTTAAGGAGACCAGAGGGCTTTGGAAGAAAATCAGAGATGCTACAGACACTTGCAAAGGGAAAATAGGTTCAGGCACAACACAAATGAAGTGTCAATGAGCTCTGAGACAGAATGACAGACTCCCAAGCCCCCAGGCCAGAGGAGAACAGGTTGACATAGTAGGCTTTTCAGAAAGCTGGCAGAATAAGGAAGTCTTAGGACCACAAATAAATGGGAAGAACATTTGGAGCGTGATGGCGGCTCTGTTGAGGTCAAGCAGGGCAGGGCACCAAACAAGCTAGAAAACATTCAAAGTGTAAACAGCCCTACAGAACTGCGGGGGGTGGGGGGGCGAGAGATAGCCCTGTCTCCCACCAGACTACATCACTGAGGGCCATCTGCAGATGGGGAAGGAAGGCGATCCCAGCCGGAGGTGTTGTCCAAAGGTAAGGCTTCACCAGCTACCCTGCACTGACTGGATGGACAAATGTTTTGGTTCTGACCAACTGGCCATGACCGGCCGTGCCTTGGGACACTCAGCTGTGGAGCCAACAGGAAGAGACTGAGGGAGAGGTAAGCGGACCAGTTCGCAACACCGGCCACAGCGGCGCTAAGTTCAGGACTGGCTGCAGGTGGAGGTCCGGCATTTCACACCTCTCTTCTTCTGAGAACTCCTGAGATATTCAAGTCATCAGAAAGATGGCCGAGCAAGTAAACAGGCAGGAAGCTCCGTGGGACGCTGAGAAGCAATTTCAGTCTGCAATAACTGACACTGGTGCAAAATGTCTGCCTCGGATTTTGAGGGGCGCCTTCAAGGCAGCAGAACGGGCTGACCAGTGTGTGGCTGACCAGCCGAAGGAAGGGCCGGAGTCCTGATGCTGCTGCCCCAGCAAGGAAAACAGGAGGGGAGGGAAGAGGAGGAGCGCAGAAGCACAGAGAGGGATGCTCAGGCGGGGAGGACGAGCAGACTGGCCAGGACAAGCGGAATCACTCCTCCATGCCTCTTCCTTCCTTCCTTCCTTCCCTCCCCCGAGGAGCAATCTGCCTGCCCGGTGGCCAGGCCAGGGCCCAGGCCCAGCTGCTGCTGCCGCTGCCGGAGGAGGCCTGAGAGCGAAATGCCAGCCCACGCGCAGCCCGGCCGCTGCCCTTCGTGCAAAAGGAAAGGGGCGCAAGAGGGGCTGCTACCGGGGGAGGGGCAGGCCAGGGGCCCTTCCTGGCTCACACGCCCACCCAGCGGTGCCCACGCGGAGGGCGGCGAGGCAGCCGGCCTCAGGAAAGCCCCCCACCCCGCTGCTGCCTGGCGCAGCCCAGCGGCGCCCACCTGCTCCCTCCGAGTCCCTCTTGCCCCCCCCCACCCCGGGCAGCAGCCGCCGCCGCCGCATCAGAAGGCAGACGGGGCTCCCCTCCTCCCCCTCCCCCCCCTCCTCCCCGCGTGCCCGCTTGGCCCCAAGGCTGCAGCCACGCCTGCCCAGCCGACAGCCGAGGAGGGCCGCCAACGCCGCGCACCAAAGCCCTGGTGGCAGCGGCGGGGGGAGGGAGGAGGAAGGGAGCCCGCCCGCCCGCCCGCCCGCCCGCGGGAAGCGGCACCAGCACCGGCGGCACCCCCCACCCCCGGCCTGGGCTGCAGGAGAGAGTGCCCCCCCCGGCGGGGGCGGCCCTGGGGCGGGGCGGGGCGGGCGGCGAGCGCCGCTACCTGGGTGAGGCCTGGGGGCAGGCGGCGGGGCAAGGGCGCGGCAGGCGGCGGCGGGAGGAGGAGGAGGAGGAAGAAGAAGGGAGCGCAGGGCCGCCCGCGCGGCTCCCCCCCCCCCTCCCCGCCGGCTGAACCCCCAGGCGCCCCCCCCCCGCACCCGCTTACCGGCGAAGGGGCGCGAGATGCGGGCGGCGGGCGGCGCCAGGGAGCCCACCAGCCCCGGCAGCAGGACCAGCAGGACCAGCGGCAGGGGCTCCATCCCGGGCGGGCGGCGGCGTCACGGGGAGAGCGGCGCGGCCGATGGGTCGGCCAGGTGCGCCCCTGGAGACGCCGCCCAGCCTGGCCTCGCCTCCGCCTGGCAGGTGGCGCCGCCCGACCAATGGCTGCTCGCGGGCAGGTGAGCGGCGGGGGCGGTAGCCGACTCGCCCCGCCCCTCGCGCTCAGCGCCGGGAACGCGCCTGGGCGCGCGCTGGGCAAGGGCAGCCCCCCCTCCTGGGCGCGCGGAGGAGGAACCGGGGGTTCCTTGGGCATCTTCTTCGGGGCCGAGCCGTCGGGGCGGGAGGTGAAATCACAGAGCCGGAAGAGACCCCCAGGGCCATCAAGGCCAACCCCTGCCCCACAGGAGCCTGGCAGATGGCCGCCCAGCCTCTGTTTAACCCCCCCCCCTCCTCCTCCTCCAAGGGGGAGACTCCACCGCACTCCGAGGCAGCGCGTTCCACTGGCGAACAACAGCCCTGACAGCCAGAAAGGTGTTCCTGATGTTGAGGTGGAATCGCACCGGCAGCCCTTAAGCTATTTAAAGCCCAAATAATCCCACAGCTTGTATATGGATCATTTCTGGGCTTCTCTCCTTCATCCTCATCAGCCCCACCCACCGCACAGGGTGTTTGTTGTGAGGGGGGAAGGGCAAGGAGATTGTAAGCCCCTTTGAGTCTCCTGCAGGAGAGAAAGGGGGAATATAAATCCAAATTATTATTATTATTAGTAGTAGTAGTAGTAGTATTATTAGTATTATTATTATTATACACATAACAACACAGCACAAGTGTCTGGAATTCATCTCTGAATATCGAGTCCTTCCCAAGGACCTAGGATATTAGAGGTATTTGCGTAGAATATGTGCAGTTCCTAGAAGTGCTGCTTTCTGCAGCAGGTGGACTGATGTTCTGTCCAAGTTTAGGCTTTCCAGATGTTTTTCAAGATTTCTTGGGATTCCTCCTAGAGCACCGACTACTAGTGGGATTACTGTTGTTCTTTTTTGCCACAATCGTTCGACTTCACTTTGTAGGTCCTTGTATTTTGTGATCTTTTCCAGCTCTTTGTCCTCTATCCTGCTGTCAACTGGCACAGCAACATCTATGATCCAAACATGTTTTTTCTCTACCACTGTTATGTCTGGGGTGTTGTGTGCCAGGTGTCTGTCTGTCTGTATTCTAAAGTCCCAGAGTATTTTTGCTTCTTCATTTTCTGTGGTCTTCTCTGGCTTGTGCTCGTACCAGGTCTTGCTACAGGGCAGGCCGTACTTTTTGCAAAGGTTCCAGTGCACCATTGCTGCTAGCCTATTGTGACGTTTGAGATAGTCAGTTTGGGCTATTTTCTTACAACAGCAGATGATGTGCTCCACGGTTTCATCACCCTCTTTGCAGAGACGGCACTTTGGGTCATTGTAGGACTTTTCAATTCGTGTCTTTATTGCATTTGTCCGTAATGCTTGCTCCTGGGCAGCAAAAATCAGGCCTTCAGTTTCCTTCTTTAGAGTTCCCCTTCTGAGCCACTCCCATGTTTTCTTGCTGTCAACCTTCTCTTCAATGTTCTTAAAGTACTGCCCATGGAGTGGCTTGTTTAGCCACTGCTCCTTTCGTGTTTTAAACTGTTGGACTCTATACTCTTTTGATTCTTTGGCTTTCAGCATCTCAGCCTTGTGGACTTCTTTCAATGCTGGCTCTTGACTTTCTTGGATGTATTCTGTCAGGCCTCTTTTCTCTTCCTCTACTGATTGCTTGACGTGGAGCAGTCCTCTTCCTCCTTCTGACCTTGCTAGGTAGAGTCTGTCTACATCACTTCTTGGATGCAGTGCTCGATTGATGGTCATAATTTTCCTTGTTTTTCTGTCCAGGATGTCCAATTCGGCTTGTGTCCAGTTAATTATGCCAGCAGTGTAGCGTACTACAGGCACCACCCAAGTATTAATTGCCTTTATTGTATTCCCTCCATTTAACTTTGATTTCAAAATTTTTCTTACCCTTCTAAGATATTCCTTCCTAATTGCGCCTTTGACTTCTGCATGCTTGATGTTCTCTGCTTGCAGTATTCCCAAGTATTTGTAGCTTTCATTCACTGGTGGGCTCTTTATTTCTATGGCATTTGGCATATTCACACCCTCGCATGTTGCAAGTTTACCTTTACTGAGTTCCAAAGTTGCACACTTGTCAAGTCCAAAATCCATTGCAATGTCAGTGCTAAAGACTCTCACTGTGTTCAGTAGTGACTCAATCTCTGCTTTTGATTTTCTATAGAGCTTTAGGTCATCCATGTATAGAAGGTGTGAAATTTTTGGTGAGTTTCTTGCTGTCTGATATCCTTGACCTGTTTTCTTCAGAATTATAGAGAGCGGAATCATAGCCATGATGAAGAGTAGTGGGGACAAGGAGTCTCCTTGGAATATTCCCCTTCGGATGTTGACTTTCCCTATTCCTGCTCCATTGATTATTAATTCTGTTTTTCAAGTGTGCATTGCATTCTTGACCAATTTCTTGATGTTTTCACTGACTCCAATTATCTCCAGGCAATGAAGTATCCAACTGTGTGGCAGTGAGTCGAATGCTTTCCTGTAATCAATCCAAGCTACATGCAAGTTGGTTTTCCTTCTTTTGCAATTCTCAAGGATCATTTTATCTATGAGCAGTTGGTCTTTTATTATTATTATTATTATTATTATTATTATTATTATTATTATTATTATTATTATTATTATTATTCCTCCTATGCCCCCCTGGAGAAAATTCAAGCCAATTTTTGAAGGTCAAGTGAGAAATTAGCGGCATTCCTGTGCTAGATGAGGCCCTTGTGTGAGTCTGCTTTTAGCAAGTTTCCAGAAGTTCTGTCACTTCACCCTGTCTGTTTGCTGCCCAGGTCTACCTTCTGGGATGACTTGTCACCACCTATCCAGGTCTACCTGCATTGCTTTCCCATTCATTCTTGAATGCAGCTCTAAATACTGGTTGTAGCTTTGGTGGTGAATGTGTGAATACATGAATCCACCTACACAGAACCAGTCCATTGATCTTCTGGGCACCTCTCCAGGTCTCAGGTGGAGGCCTTTGACATTATCTGCCACTTGGTTCTTGCCAGGGATCGAACCTGAAATCTTCTCCGTGCAACCGGAGGCTTTGCCACTGAACCACAGCCTCTCTCCTGTTCACCTGACCAACGTTACCCTCCCTGTACAATGAAGTCACTTCAAGAGGCCTTGTGTGTTCGCCACCCCCATCAGAGGGTTAGTGGGGGGCTTTCCATTGGTGGGATCAGGATTATTATTCATTCAAACACTTTTCACACCCACTGTAAGGTTCCACAGGCAATGAACATTAAAACAGGCTTCAGTGTGTGGGTGTGGGTGTGTACACACACACAAAACACATGAACTCCGACACATGAATGGAGAGTGAGTTATGAGGAAATGCCAAAAATCTCCATCCTTTGGTGGCAGACAGTGGGATAAAGGGACAGGTGGAGGGGGAGACTCGTACTCCTGGAGCTATGCCCAAGAAGGCCCTTTCCACGGTTGCTTTCTGTCTAGCCTGAGACGGTACAGGCACCTGAAGGACTTGAAGAGGACGGGGGCAGGGGGGGACTGGTCAGGTAGTATCAGAAGGAAGTGGGCAGACCAAGCCAAATAGAGCTCGAAAGGTCAAAACCAGCCAATTGAACTGGGCCTGAAAGCACACTGGGAGCCAGCGTAGATGGACCCAAATGGGAGTGATGTGCAATGGCAGCCCCATGTAGAGTGCATGGTAGTAATCTAGATGTTACCAGAGTGGCCAGATCTGTTCTGGTCAGGAAAAGCTGTTGCTGATTCATCAGCCAATAGTCTAAAACCCACCTTCAGATGTCAGATGGAAGCACCACAGAATGGTGGGGCCTCCCAGTCCCAATGTGGGCAGTTTCCCAGAGGGGTGCCATGACTTGAGGCTCACCGAAGCTGCTGAGAAGTCCACCAGAACCAACGGGGTCCACTGCTGCCATTCGGGTCTTGCAGCAGGGCTGGGCTGGGCTTTTCCAGTCCTAAAACCGGACCTGAAATCAGACTGGCAAGGATCCACCAACCCAAAGGACTGGGAAATGAGCTCCTCTGTGAAGCACATTTGGATCCCCACCCCCCACCCCCGTGGTGTCCAGGACGGTTGCCAGAAGAGCCCCGTTTCATCGGACTTCCAGTTTGCATGGAGGCTGCCGATGGCTTTCACGGTGTTTCTCCTTTCCATCTGAGCTGGCCTTGGTACAACTTCTTTCTCAGCATGAATTTTTATTCACAAAACGTGTCCACAGCTGGAAAGGACAAGGCAGGGCTGATGTTGCCACATGGGATAGCGGATGACATTTTGAACAGCGCCCTTGTTGTCTAGAAGGGAAGGGGATGTAGATCAAAGACTGATTAAAGACAGGCGGATTAGAGGCAGCCGGCAGCTGGTGCTTTCTCTGGAGAGCGGAAGGAGTGGGGTTTGGTGAGCAAACCTTGTAGTAGTAATGGGAGATTTCAGTAATCCGGATATTTGCTGGAAGTCAAACTCTGCCAAGACTATAAAGTCCAACAAATTCCCCACTTCCTTTGCAGACAATTGCCTGGTCCAGAAGGTGGAAAAGCAACAAGGGGATCAGCTGTCTTAGATCTGACCCTAACCAACTGTGATGACCTGGTTAGTGGGGTGGAAGGAGTGGGGTCCTTAGGGGGGAGTGGCCACGGCCCCCTGGAGTTTGATATACAGCTGAAAGGGGAAGCCAGGTGTCATTCTGCATCTAGCATCTTTTTCGGAAGAAACAAACCCATTTGGGGATGGGTGGCCTGCAAGACCGAGGGATGGAGGGATGTGTGAGTGATGGGTTATAGGCCGTCAGAGAAACTGTGCCAGGCGGGCAACGTCCTGATGTTGTTCTTGTAGGTTGCTTGACTCGTGCCACCCGTCAGGGACAACATTCCCCCACCTGGAAGCCATGACACGGGAGGGCTTGCACCCTCCTGCATGAGGACGGGGTGGGTCCTGCAGGGCCCAGAAGGTGTGGGGAGCTGGCTCTGGGTCAGGAAACTCCAGGGAAACGTGGAGGTGGTGCCTGGGAAGAGGGGGGGACTCAGTGGAGCTTGCTCCTGGGGAAGGGGTGTCGCCTGATGGCCGCCCTCCTCCCGGCAGGAGTCCGGGCCCTGCTCCTTGCCTCAGCCAGCCCTTGCTGTGCCCCACTGGGGCGAAGGCCGCGTGTCCCCTGCAGCGCCAGGCAGAGGGGCTGAGCTGTCGTCCGTGGGGGCAACAAGGGCCGAGGCCTGTCCCTGTGCAGCAGGCCTGCCGGCTCCCCTCCCTGCCTCCCACTGGGGCCTGTCCACCGGGCTAGGCCCCACAGCCTTCCAGGGCTGGCCCTCACTCTCCCTCCTCCGGCAAGGTGGGTCAGGCTAAGGCGGGGGGGGGCATCACTAGGCCTCAGCTCCCGCCTGCCTCCCGGCCACGCCCTCTGCACGTGAAGCCCCCGAGGCCACCCGCAGGCCCTCGGCAGCCCCCTCCGCCCTCCTCCGCTGGGCCTCCTTCTGCTCCAGGCGGCAGGAGGAGCAGGCCCAGCCCTTCAGCCGGCCCGGTGGTTGGGGCCTACTGGGCCCAGCTCCTCTGAGGAGCAGCAGAAGGTGTGAGAGACCCCTAGGCACACACACCCCCAGCCTCCATGCCTGCCAGGAGGGCAAAGCTAGCGTGTGGGGGGGGTCTCCCTCTCTCCCTCCCTCCCTCCGCTGGTGCCACGCCGGCCGAGTCGCAGGGCCGCTGGCCCTTGGTGCAGCGCTGCCTAGGCAAGCCCCTCTCGGGGTGGGGGGAGGCCTGGGAGGGAGGGGCTGGGGAGCCGCGGGGTCTTGCTCCACCCGAATTCTCCCACAGCCACTTCCAGAGGGAGGCCCACCCCAAACCCCTCCTGTGGGCCGTGGTGGGGGAGAGGGTGAGCGAGGAAGAGGGGGTGCCTTTCCTGGCCCTGCGTCTCTCACCAGGGCCTCTCTTTTGTCTCCCAGGACGTTCCGTTCTCGTATCTCACCTGCCTTTCCTGTGACAGGTGGGGTGGATTTGGAGCACGACCAGGTACACAGGTAAGGAAAGCAGAGTGGGGGCTGGAGGCCTCCGAACTTCAGGCAGAGAACCGCCAGAGATGAGCTGCAGTATCCATTCATTCATTCATGACGTCCCTTTGGTGGCTCTCCAGAGGACCTCAGGAAGTACCTTGTATAGTATTACATGATAAAACAGTTAAAAAATAAAACACAGCAAAAAAGAAGGCGGCAGCTGAATAGCAGAGTTTTCAGACTGGGCGCAGGCCGCGAAACAATTTATTTATTTTACTTATTTATTTCTTCAACTTTTATGCCGCCCACCCCCGGAGGGATCTGGGCAGCGTACAACTACTAATATAATCTAAAATAATTCAAAAGGACCTTCCCCTTAATGAAAAACCTGGCTAAAAATGAAAGATTTGCCTGGGAGGCCTACAGGGCACCATGCTCCCTGCCCTTATGGGAGGCCGCCCTGCTTCTCTCCACCGCACCCACCCTCTGTGCTCATGCTTCTCTCTGGCCCATGCACACTGTAGCTAACAAGGTGGAGCACGGAAGTATGGCTCCCCCTCGCCAGCCACACCATGCCCAGGTCAGTCGGGTATGGCTGGGCACTGCCATGTCCCTGCTCTCTGGAGGCATTGTGCCAGGGCCAGCACAGGGTAAAGCCAGATGTGATCACTCCTGTGCCTGACCAACTCAGGAAAAAGTTGAGGGCAGCCAGGTCTGAGCTCCATAGTGACTAGAATAACACAGGGCAAATGTGGGAGCTGCCATGCCAGGCTTGCCAGCCACACCCTGCAAGGCAGTGACCCGCCGTGAAGTAGATGGCCAGCCTGCCCTTGCCCTGACGTCTCGAGGAGAACAGGGGATGCTCCGGGTGAAGGGCAATCTGTCGATGGGGTGCCACGACTGAAGGAGGCCAGGGAATAGGTAGCAAGGCTTGTGAGGGGGATCTTAAACTGGCAGGCTGAACAGTATGAGTCCTTCAAGCATCCTAGCCCCAAGCTATTGCCTTAGAAGGAAGAACCAGCAATGTGAACTGTATGAGGAAACAGAAGGGCGGGCAGCCAGGACAGGACGGGCAGCATGGGGCTGATGTAGTCCCCATCACCCACCACTGCTAGCAGCCTGGCTGGCTTATTTTGTACCAGCTGAAGTTTCTGGACAGTTTTCAAAGGCAGCCCCATGCAGAGTGCATTTCAGTAGTCTAACCTGGGTTGCAATCAAGGTCCAGGTCGCTGTTCTGGCCCTGAAGTCGCCTGGATGTCTTTGCTGCCTCTCTGCCTTTATCCCCTCCTGTCACTCAGAGGGCCCCTGGAAGGCTGACCTGGCTTTGTTGGGCTGTAATGTAGGTGGAGGATAGTCTGACCTGGTATCAGACACCTTCATTCCTTTACTCATCTGGATCCCAATTGTCCATTTCAGAAATGGGCATATTCTGCTAGAACTTCCTGGACTCATCCCTTTCTTTGTGAGATAAAAGGGCTGCCTCTTGCGGCTGAGGGAGGCACCCCTGGAAGGTGATCAAGCCACTGTTACTAATCCTCTTTTACCTGCAGAAATGGGGTCTGTGTCTCCTGAAGGCCAATTTTGCAACATTTCCCCACTTGTGAGTCCTCCTTTTCTTTTGTAGAACTGCAGAGGCAGAAGCAGCATCAAAGAATTCAAGACCTGCCCTCTGTAGTTCCCCTGATTTTAAGCCATCATTAAGAACATAAAAATGATCTCACTAGATCTCTTTAATCTAATTCAGGATTTTATCATCACTAAAAGGCAACTTGATTCCTTGAAGGTTCATAAATGGGGCCGTTGTGGCCATCCCCTGTCATTTGCCATCAGCTTCTGGTCTGAGGTAGACTGCACTGGAACATGAGTGTTCAGTTTAGCAAGCTGCCCTTGATCCATGCTCATCCAGATTCCATTTTGAAAAGATCCCATTTTCTGACCAGTCTTAGACTCCTCCTCACTGACCATGTTCTGGCACCACCATTTCTCACTATCTGGCAGTTCTGCGGCAGGGACCGCCTGTTCCTCAGGAGGCTTCTCTGGGTCTTGTAGCCGCGGCATTCTGGAGCAAAAGAAGACCACTGACTCTTGACATGGTCTTTCTGGCTTTCTGATTTATGCTGTTCAGAAATTCATTTGACTATTACGGTTTTTAATAACGAGGGCAGTTCAGGGGTGGAATCCGTTGCCTGGGGATGCAGTGAGTCCTCCCGTCTTGGAGGTGTTTAAGTGGAGGTTGGAATGGATTATTATTTGGCAGGGATGCTGAGGTCATTCTGCATGGACCGGGCGGCCTTTAGGCTCCTTCCAACTTTTTGACTCTATGATGTAATTGCATGGTCCATTTCTCAGCATTGATGTTTCCTTGTGTCACCAGGATTAAGACCAACAACAATTCTAATGATTTATATGGAATCTTTTATATGATCACAGGACTTTCAATTGGCATAAAGACTCTGCCGTTTTAGACCAGACCCAGTTTCATCCGTGGGGACTTTCAGCCGAAATGCTGCATTTCTGTTTGAAACAAGAGTCCCTTTAGTCACACCCACACGTGCAGCCTCATCATCTTTGGCTGTTCCTCGCAAAAACTCATCAGTAAAAAATAGTGCTGTTTTGAGAATAATTCCAAGCTCTCTGTTGGTACTACAAGGAAGTCCTTTTTCTGTACAATCCAAAGCTTCTCAGCTCTATATCTCCCTGTCCAAATCCCCTGGTAACTGAGCAGAGGTTTTGAGTGGCTGCCTAGTGTTTTGTTCTAAATGTGAGAACAATCGGAAACTGAATCCTTGTAATGCTGGCTGAGAAGGCTGAAATATTGAGGGGCATGGTCAGGGGTGGGATTCAGCAGGTTTGCACCCACTTCAGCAGAACCGGTTGTTAAAATGGTGCTTGTTAACAGCCAGTTGTTAAATTATTTGAATCCCTTCCTTCCTTCCTTCCTTCCTTCCTTCCTTCCTTCCTTCCTTCCTTCCTTCCTTCCTTCCTTCCTTCCTTCCTTCCTTCCTTCCTTCCTTCCTTCCTTCCTTCCTTCCTGGCAACTTACAATATAAACAAAATAAAACAAAATAGAGTACTTAAAAATACAGAAAACCCAAACATGCAAAGCCCTTCATGTCCTTTAACCTTTATTCTCAGGACCAGCAGTCTTCCCAAACCTTGCCGTGACAGTTCCATTCTCCTGAGCATGGCCCCAAAATTTACTCTGCCCTCTGATTTTTTCAAGGGAGAGAGTCTGAAGTGAGCCAGGACGACACTTTGCAGTTCCTCTACCACAGTAAGCTAGTTGAACATGTATAAAGTAGGAGGTGTGTGTGTGTGTGTGTGTGTGTGTGTGTGTGTGTGTGTGTGTGTGTGTGTGTGTGTGTGTGTGAGAGAGAGAGAGAGAGAGAGAGAGAGAGAGAGAAAATAGCCAGGCAGCTACGTACGTGTGCATGCATGCTCATGACTCTAACCCCTGTAAGTCCGGGGTAACTTCTTCAGGCCTCTTGCCACAGTAAAAGGGGTGTGTGTGTGTGTGTGTGTGTGTGTGTGTGTGTGTGTGTGTGTGTGTGTGTGTGTGTGTGTGTGTGTGTGTGTGTGTGTGTGTGTGTGAGAGAGAGAGAGAGAGAGAGAGAGAGAGAGAGAGAGAGAGAGAGATGTTCATTCTAGTTCTGTGCTTGCCCCTTCACAGGGAAGCCAAACTCCAGTCTCACCATGAACTCTGGAAGACGAGGGGAACCCCCTGGCAAAATCCCTGCCGCTCATTCTCAGCAGCCCTTGAGGATCCTCGTGGTAGACATTTGTGCTCCTCACTGGACCCACACCTGCCACCAGATCTGCAAAGCCCTGGAAAACGTCCTCGCCCTGGCTGGCAGCCTAGCAGGCCCACCCCGCATCCCGCTACTCAGCATCTATGTGGCCCAGAGCCAGCCTGAGTGCCTGCTGCCTTTTGTGGTGAGTGAGCCCAGATTTGGGGGTGCAGAGGAGGCCTCTGGTGAGTAAAGCCAAACCTATTCCCACCAGGACTGTGGAGGTGGTTCACTTGTCAAGTGGCGTCCCTGCCCCCCTCTCAGGAGCCCTGAGTTGGCTTGCGTCTCTTTTTCCAAAGGAGAGGAAGCATAGTTCCTTCCAGAACATTTGACATAGGTCTTGGGCGGAGGACCAAGCTCCAATCAGCCTTCCCTTGGATATGCTGGCTACTCTTCTTGGGGCTGATCTCTTCTTTTTTATGTAGAATGCCAAGAGACGAAGGGAATGCTGTGGATGTAGCATACCTTGATTTTAGTAAGACCTCTGACAAGGTGCCCCACGATATTCTTGCAAGCAATCTAGTAAAATGGGCCGCTAGACAATGCTACTGTTAGATGGATTTGTAACTGGTTGTCTAAATGCAAAGGGTACGCACCAATGGCTTCATCTTGGGGAGAAGTGACTAGTGGGGTGTCACAGGGTTCTGTCCTGGGCCCAGTGCTGTTCAATATTTTTATCAATGACTTGGATAATGAAATAGAGGGCATGTTAATCAAATTTCCAGATTATACCAAATTAGCAAAGGTAGCTAATACCCTGGAGGAGAGGGGCAGGATTCAAAATGATCTGGACAGATTAGAGAGCTGGGCCAAAATTAACCAAATTAATTTCTACAGAGATCAGTGTAAGATACCACATTTGGGCAGAAAAATTGAAAGGCACAGATATAGGATACGAGACACCTGACTTGACAACAGTACAAGTGAAAGGGATCTGGGAGTCTTAGTAGATCACAAACTGAGCATGAGTCAACAATGTGATGCGGCAGCCAAGGCAGCCAATGCAATTCTGGGCTGCATCAATAGGAATATAGTTCTAGATAGAGGGACACAATAGTACCTCTTTATTCCGCACTGGTCAGACCTCACCTGGAACACTGTGTTCATCTGGGTAGCACAATTCAAGAAGGATATTGACAAACTTGAATGGGTTCAGAGGAGGTAAAAGGTCTGGAATCCATGTCCTATGAGGAACATACTAGAGAGCTGGGTATGGAGAAGAGAAGGCTAAAGAGCGACATGACAGTCTAGGAAGCAAGCAAGCTTGTTTTCTGCTGCTCCAGAGACTAGGACAAGGAGGAATGGATTCAAGTTGCAGGAAAAGAGATTCCACCTAAACATTAGGGGGGAATTCTTGATGGTAAGGGCTGTTTGACAGTGGAATTCTCTACCTCGGAGTTTGGTGGAGTTTCCTCCTTTGCACATTTTTAAACAGAGTGCCATCTGTCAGGAGTGTCTTGGCAGGGGGTTGGACTTGAATAGATGGTCCTTGGGGTCTCTCCCAACTCTATGGGTCTTTGATTCTGTATCTTTGAGAAATTGTGCAATCCTGGCGTGTGCCTTGAGTATCTCCTGTGCAGAATAAAACCAAGTGTGCACTAGAGGTAAAGTTTCCCCTTCAGTCGTGTCCGACCCCGCGGGACCACTGCAAACAGTGATTTCAAAGGCAAGCCATTTTTGTGGGGTAGTTTGCCATTGCTTTCCTCGGCTATTCTTTACCCCCTAGCTATGAGCTAGGTACTCATTTACCGACCAAGGGATGGATGGATGGATGGCTGAGTTGACCATGAGCCAGCTGCCAGCATATCTGACCCACAGGGGGCTCAAACTCCTGACCATGTGAGTGGCAGTGCAAGCACTTAACCACTACGTCACACGGCTCCTTGTGCACTAGAACATGGAAGTAATTGGATAAAATAACCCTATCAACCCACTAAGGGGGGTGAACGTTGGCCCAGCCCTGCCCACTGCTGGCCAGCTAGTGGGCTGGAGGTGGAGCCTCAGAACAGGCAGGCAAAGCTCAATGCAGCCAGCAAACAGGGCCTGAAGCAGCTGAGGCGCCGCCTTGATGGGAAAGCGTTCCGTATGTGGGAATCAGCGCTGTGGTTTAGAACGGGCAGGGCCTATCTGTTGGGACTTGTCCCTGCGGTTAACGTAGCAGAAGGCCGGGTGATTGAGGCAGGTTCTCACGGCTGGCAGCCGCAGTTCACCATTCTTTGGGGCCCACACGAGGTGCGTAGGCTCATCTGTTGGGGTCCGAAAGGGAGGGGCCATGTGCTGGTGAGCCGTCATGCGGCTGCTGCATGTTTTCTGAGTTGCCAGTCCCCAGCCACACAGTGGTCCCCGCGCAGGTCTCTCGGGCAGTCCAGGCTGTGTCGCGTGTGAAAGAGCCACCAAGCGTGACTCCGAGTCAGGCACCTCCTGCTCTGCTTTCTTGGCACCAGCTTCAGCCTCCTCTTGGCCAACGAAGCAGGCCTAGACTTGGCCTCTCCTCCTGCATTGGCTGCCCTGCCCTGGCTGGCTGTAGAGGCCTCCATCGTGGCTCTGGAGAACTGGGCACAGCTGGTCTCAGCATGCCTGCCCTGCCTGTGGTTTGGCGCGCTGCCTGTGAGCAGGGCACAGTTCCTGGCGTCCCGGTGCGGTGGCCTGGGTACACAGCCCAGGTGGAAAAGGTGGGTCTGCAGCAGTATTGCCCAGCAGGTGCGCTGACCCTCCTGGGAGGCAGAGAAGCCAGGGGGGCCTGGAGGAGATCCTGGGGCCATCCTCTCTTGGCTCTCTGCCTCTGCCGCTTAGGGGGCTTCCTTCTTCTCCTGTTGCAGCCGGTGAGAGGGGGCTTTGCCCAGCTACAGAGAAGCCTCCTGGAGCTCCGGGCCTTGCCCACGGAAGGGGCGTGCCAGCCCAGAGGGGAGGCGGTCACCCAGGCCGTGAAGGATGGGCTGCAGCAGTTCAAGCAGCTCTCCGGGCGGAGCACCACCAGCGCCTCCTCCCTCGGCAGCTTTTCCGTGGAGGTGAGAGGGGCTGAGAGCAGGCGAGCGCACACGCAGATGGGTGGGGTTGGCGGCCCAAAGCCTTTGGGCAGAGAGAAGACACCCCCCCTTTGGCAAGTGGTGTGTAGCTCCCACCCTCCCTCGATTCCGGCCGCAAGTGAAGCTGCCCTGCAGGAGCCACCTGAAAGGTCTTCTCAGAGTCACCTCCAGGGAGAAAGCCCCACGAGGGCCACTGGCCGTGCTCAGGATGCACGTGGCAGCTTCCACGGAATGTGGGGGTTTCTTCCATTCCTTGTGGCTGGAGATTCCCACCTCCCACCATGCAGGAGAAGCCTGAGCTGGGCACTCTAAAGGGCAGGGAACATGTCCCAGACACACACCCTCGCCTTGCCCCCCCTTAAAGAGGGCTTCTGCATAAAACAAAAAAGGTCCAGCTGTATGAGATGCTTCTAATGAGTCAGGTTCCAGGAGCTGGCTCAGCCAAGCAGATGGGGGGCGGGGGGGGGGGGGGGTCGTTTGAAAATCTGCAGTGGTTCAGTTTGGCTTGGGATCGTGGTGTGGGCAGAGGAGGGGCGCTTGCTTTCTCCCCACCCACCACCCACCCTTTTTCCAAGATGAAACGGTTGTTTGCCGCACTGTTGAAGTCTCATCTCGCTTGGCCCTTTGAAGCCCATTGCCCTTCAAGGGCTGCCAGGTGCAACAAACATCCATTTCATGGAGAGATGAAACAGTGGGTGGGAAAGATGACCCAGCATTCAGCCGGCTGCTTTCAGCCCAGAATCCAGCATGACCGTGCCTT
The DNA here is from genome assembly GCF_021028975.2 of Sphaerodactylus townsendi. Taxonomy (NCBI): domain Eukaryota; kingdom Metazoa; phylum Chordata; class Lepidosauria; order Squamata; family Sphaerodactylidae; genus Sphaerodactylus; species Sphaerodactylus townsendi. The sequence continues at coordinate 88,959,490 of NC_059434.1, read as the reverse complement.
CCAGTGTAGCCTCTGAGGAGGAGCAGGAGCAGGAGCAGGAGCAGGAGCCAGGGACGGGCACCTGCATACCAGCCTGTGATGGGGGACAGTTTAGGGAAGGAGCTCTGGAGACTGCCCTGCCCAGAGGAGTCCATTCTTGCAAGGGGCTCATAGGGGGCAGGAAGCAGTGGGAGTTGTAGGGAGTGCACTTCAGTGTGTTGCTTCCTGCTCCTGGCGAGGCAGCTGGAGGACGGTGACCAGCCCCATCTCACCTCTTTGTTGAGTGGTTGAGCAGGGATTCGCACACAGGACATTCCAGTATTTGAACCATTACATCCCACTGGCATAATTCTTACTGTGCCATTTGAAGAGTCTTTACTACCTGCGTCTGGGATGCCAGAACCTGCTAGCTGAGGCTCCCTGTTCCGGTGTTTGCAGAAGGAATTCACCTCCTCTGATCAGGCCTGCCCCTCTGCCAGACATGAGTGGGAATCACTGGCCTTCCTGGCTGGGACTGGCTGGATGGAAGCTGCCAGGCGGGCAGAGAGGACGGGCGGGTGGCTCTCCGTGGGTCACTGCAGTGCGCTTGCTCTTCCAGATCACAGTCCTGACTGGCCAAGTTGGCGCAGAGATGGTCAAGCAACTGGAGGCGGGGCTACGGGGCAGCGACCTGGCCAGTCTACACCAGCTGCAGGTGGTCGTAATTGGCAGGGATTCGTTGCCAGGCCCATCGGGCGCAGAGGGGCTCAGCCGTGCCAGAGAGGAAGTCAGCTGCAGCGGTGAGTGTTGGAAATAGGTGTCAGGCCTCCAGAATGAGCGGCTGCCCCCTCTCAGAGCCGGTGCTGGGGCCCCCCAGGGAACAAAAGGCCCCCCAGCACCAGAATCCGGACGCCTGAAGGGGCCGTGTTGGTGGCAGAGCCTGTGCCTGGCTGGCAGAAGGCCCCAGGCTGGCTAAAGGGTCCGGCAGTCCAGGAGGCAGAAGACCTTGGCCTGAGACCCTGCAGAACTGCTGCCCGGCTCTGTGGACGGACGTTGGTGGACTGATGGTTGGTTCTGTGTAAGGCAGTTTCACGGCTACGTCAGCCTCTTGCGCACTCGACCGAGGCGGCCGGCTCATGCCTCGCGTTTCAGAACCTTCCCTGTGCCCTGATGTGCCATATGCAGATGCTGCGCACGCGTCTGCTGGAGGCAGGAAGAGCCCCTATCCAGAGGAGGATCTTGAGTGTTTTTGCACCTGAAAAGGGAGTGTTGGCAGAACTAATGTGGTTTTCTGCTGCCACCTGCTGGATGGAGCTCTCCATTCAATCACTCCCACTGTCCTTTCGTGGCTGGTTTGTCCCTGTGGGTGGGTGGGGTGGGAACTGTACCTTAACAATGGTTAGGAAAGTGCAGGTTACACATTGATTTAACAGCAGCAGCAGCAGCAGCAGCAGCAGCATTACCCGGGTACTGGAGGGCTGAAGAAAAAGAGCTAGAAAAGATGACAGAACATCAAGATCTGAAAATGGAAAGTGAAAGCTTGTGCCACAAACCAGTAGTTCCGTTCACAGTGATTACTGGCACACTGGGTGCTGTACCAAAAAAACCTTGGGCAGCACTTGAACCATCTACAATACTGGTAAAACCTCCACCTATCAGTTACAAAGGGTCGTATTGCACGGAAACACATTACAGCATTCCAGGTTCATGGGAAGAACCCCAGACATACGAAGGCCAGCACCGGCTGCAGGTCTGGCAACTGTGGTTTCAAATGATGATGATGACTTTTTCTGAGCTGCTGGAACTGAGCCAGGTGGTGATTCTTTTCTTCGTGGCCAGAAGCTCCTCGGCCTCCTCTGGCATTCCTTTGTTTCTGCGTGTCCGGCATGTCCCTTGTTCTCAGTGGCCCATTTCCTCGGCCAGCTGCAGAAACCCTCTTCTGATGCTGACTGGCTCCAGCTGACCTCCCTGGCTCTGCTTCCTGGAGGGTCTCTCGCGGCTTCATTTTCTAGGGAGATTGACCAGGGGAAAGTGGTCACCCAATGAACACGTAGGGCCGTGGCAGGGGGAAGGGTTCTTCTACTCACTCTCGTGTCATTAGCCCTGGATCAGAGAGCGAGGCCTGCTGCGAGGCCTGCCCTTTGTGGGGCAGCCGGGGCTGCAGTCTCGTTCAGATGCCTGCACAGTTCACTGGTGATTTGGGGACTTGCTCTCTTTCTGTTCTGAACTGTTACGAAGATGGAATGTGCCGAGTGCCTTGGAAGCAGAGCAGGCTTCAGACACAGATGTAGAGAGGTGGGACATCGCACCTGGGTGGCCCCACGGGGAATTGTTTTTCAAGTCTGCTTAGGACAAAAATGTCCGTGAAACACAAGGTGCCTTTTCAGATTTTGGGGGCCATCCAGTATGAGGCAGTGAAACCAGAGACGTAAAATATCTGGAAATGTTGTAGCCACAAAAAAAACATGGAGGGAGGCCTCAGGGGAGGAGCCTGCAGGGAGAGGCGATCCTGCAAATATGTAGGTTCGAGGCCAGTGGGGTGCAGCGATTAAGGTGTCGGACCAGGACCTGGGAAGTCCAGGTCTGGATCCCACGTGTGTCTTGGAAACTCACAGGGTGACCTCAGGTCAGTCACACACTCACAGCCCTGACCCAGGCTAGAATTTGGAGAGGAGACCTCCAGGGCATCCCAGGGCATGGCGTGGAGGCAGGCAATGGCAAACCACCTCCCAACATCTCTGCCTTGGAAAGCCCCCGGGAGTCACCAGAAGTCAGCTGTGACTTGACAGCAAAAGAGGAGGCTCCATGAAGATGAGAGCCTCAAAGACCTCCTCCTAGCGGGCGGCATCGTTCTGTCCCACCTGGAGATTTTTAGCTGACTTCAAGGGCAGAAACCTAGCAGCACATGACATGAGTCCAGGCTTGATGTGTTGGTAGCATGGAGATGTGTGGCCAATATGGCCGAGTGAAGAAGAAGAAGAGTCTGGATTTCTACCCATGAGGGGTCTCCAAACAGCTTACAAACCTTTCTTTTCTTCTTGCCAGAACAGATACCTTGTGAGGCAGGTGGGGCTGAAAGAGTTCAGAGAGAACCGTGACTGGCCCAAGGTCACCCAGCGGTGTCATGTGGAGGAGTGGAGAATCCAGCCTGGTTCTCCAGATTACAGTCCACCTGCTGTTAACCACAACATCACACAGGACTGGACAGAGTTTGGAGAAAGCAGCTGTTGTTTTGCAGCTGTGTTAATTTGCTTCCCCCGACCATAACGCTGGTTCCTGCCTGGCCCTGCCTGGCTTCTCACTGCGCACGTGCCTCTCTTCCCTTGCAGAGAACTCCACGCTCCACCCAGGCACCGCCATTGACCTCCAGGCCGTAGAGAACGATCTCGTGGCCTTGGAAACTTTTTTCAAAGCTTGGCTACATGACTACAGCACAGATCAAGAGCACCTGAACCTCCTCTTACCTGCTTGCGCAGCAGGGGCCAGCTCAGGTGAGTTGCCTTTCTCACATCTTTGAGCTCTCTAACGGTGGGGGAGGGGGACAGAGCTAGCCGAGTACCCACAAGGGCAGCCATCCCAGTCTTTATGGGAGCTGCGGTTGCAGGGACCCCTGGTCAGCCCCTGTGACGAGGCCAACATAAGCATACTCACCCCCCCCCCTCCAAGCAACACCGTGTGCAAAGTGCCTTCCTGGGTCAGAGGAAAGGCCCATCTTGTCCTGAGCAGCCCATTTTCCAGAATGTGGCCAGAATGAAGGCAAACCTCTCCCCAGGGGTCCAGGTTGCCCGCTGCCCCTTTTACCACCACCGTGACTGCCAGCCATTGCCCGGTTCTGCCATCTCGGATGGGTCTTAATCTCAGTTCCCACCTCCCAGAGTGTCCTCGGTGGCACTGGGCCACCTTGCCGTGGTTCTGGAATGTCTTGCCACACTCACCTCTTCCCCATTTCACTCACAACAACCCTGTGAGGTAGTTGAGTCTGAGAGTGGGGGACCAACACAAGGTTATTCATTTATTTTCATTTATTTTGTGTTATTGAATTTATTTCCTGTCCAAAGACGGGCTCAGGATGGCTTGCAATATAAAATGCCATACAAAAATATACATCTATTCATCAATAAAATATCATCAGTTTAAATTCACACACACACCCCAGGCATCATCATATAGATGTAACATATTGAACAACTCAGGAGGAGGAACCTCAGCAGCATCAGCCCCACCCAACCCAACCCAAGCACATCACGCTCCTAGCAATAGGTCAGGAAAGTAAGGAAGGGGGTGGGGGGAGGCCTGTAATTATATCAGTGCTGCTGCTGCTGCTGCTGCTGCTGGCTGGACGGGAGGCCCAGTGGAAGATCTCTGCCTTTCAGGGCCTGCAGACCTGGACAGAATCCTGCAGGGCCTGGATTCCACAGGAGGTGGTGATGGCCACTCACCTGGATAGCTTTAAAAGGGGCTTGGACAGATTTATGGAGGAGAAGTCGATTTATGGCTACCAATCTTGATCCTCTTTGATCTGAGATTGCAAATGCCTTAGCAGACCAGGTGCTCGGGAGCAGCAGCAGCAGCAGCAGAAGGCCATTGCTTTCACCTCCTGCATGTGAGCTCCCAAAGGCACCTGGTGGGCCACTGCGAGTAGCAGAGAGCTGGACTAGATGGACTCTGGTCTGATCCAGCTGGCTTGTTCTTATGTTCTTATGTTCTTACAAACTTACTAGAGTTCTTTGAGGGTGTAAACAGGCATGTGGATAAGGGGGAACCAGTGGACATTGTCTACTTGGATTTCCAAAAGGCTTTTGACAAAGTTCCTCACCAGAGACTGTTGAGAAAACTCAGCAATGAAGGAATAAGAGGGGAAGTCCTCCTATGGATTAAAAACTGGTTGAGGAACAGGAAACAAAGGGTGGGTATAAATGGGAAGTTCTCACAATGGAGAGATGTAGGGAGTGGTGTCCCCCAAGGATCCGTATTGGGACCAGTGCTCTTTAACCTATTCATAAATGACCTGGAAGTAGGGGTAGGTAGCGTGGTGGCCAAGTTTGCAGATGATACCAAATTATGTAGGATGGTGAGAACCACAAAGGATTGCGAAGAGCTCCAAGCGGACCTTGATAAATTAGGTGAGTGGGCTCAGAAATGGCAAATGCAGTTCAATGTAGCAAAATGTAAAGTGATGCACATAGGGGCAAAAAATCCAAACTTCACATACACGCTACAGGGGTCAGTGCTATCAGTCACAGACCAGGAAAGGGATTTAGGCGTCTTAGTTGATAGTTCCATGGGAATGTCCACTCAATGCATGGCAGCTGTGAAAAAGGCAAACTCTATGCTGGGGATAATTAGGAAAGGAGTTGATAATAAAACTGCAAGGATTGTCATGCCCTTATATAAAGCAGTGGTGCTACCGCACTTGGAGTACTGTGTTCAGTTCTGGTCGCCACATCTCAAAAAGGATATTGAAGAGATAGAAAAAAGTACAGAGAAGGGCAACGAGGATGATTGAGGGGCTGGAGCACCTTCCTTATGAGGAGAGGCTTCAGCGTTTGGGACTCTTTAGTTTGGAGAGAAGACGTCTGAGGGGGGATATGATTGAAGTCTATAAAATTATGCATGGGGTAGAAAATGTTGACAGAGAGAAATTTTTCTCTCTTTCTCACAATACTAGAACCAGAGGGCATTCATTGAAAATGCTGGGGGGAAGAATTAGGACTAATAAAAGGAAACACTTCTTCACGCAACGTGTGATTGGTGTTTGGAATATGCTGCCACAGGAGGTGGTGATGGCCACTAACCTGGATAGCTTTAAAAAGGGCTTGGACAGATTTATGGAGGAGAAGTCGATCTATGGCTACCAATCTTGATTCGCCTTGATCTGAGATTGCAAATGCCTTAGCAGACCAGGTGCTCGGGAGCAGCAGCAGCAGAAGGCCATTGCTTTCACCTCCTGCATGTGAGCTCCCAAAGGCACCTGGTGGGCCACTGCGAGTAGCAGAGTGCTGGACTAGATGGACTCTGGTCTGATCCAGCAGGCTAGTTCTTATGTTCTTATGTTCTTATGATCTGGATTGCCGGGGAGGACCCCCAGGCCGGGGCCAGAGCCTAAGGAAGTCCTGGCCCTGGTGGAGAACAGCTGGATGCTTCGAGGGCCGGGGGTTTGACTTGACTTGTTGGGTTGATCTGCTGCCCCTCCTTGTCCTGGCTCTGGGCAGTTTACAACATTTCCAAACAGACCTCCTTGACGATTCAAAAACAATTCCAATTTATCAATTAAAACTCAACAATAATTAAAACTACAGCAATCATTGCATTTCCATGGATGGCATTCAGTTCATTCAGCTCCACCCAGGAAATAAGCTACATGAAATGGTAAAGGAAACAGAGGAAAGGGGGGTGGGGAGGGGAGGGGAGGCCCAGGGGGACGGCCGTGGTTGCTTGACCTTACGCCTGCTGAAACAGCTCCATCTTGCAGGCTCTGTGAAACTGTATCCCACACATCCTGGGTCTCGTTGGGTGGAGTCAGGGCTAAAAAGGCTGCTCCATTCTGGACCAGCTGCAGTTTCCAGAGTATCCTCAAGGCTAGTCCTGCATTCCTCCAAAGAAGGGATCTGAATCTTGGTCTCCCGGATCTCTGTCTGACACTCTAACCACTACTCACCCTGGCTCCAGAATGCTCACAGGCTGCCTCTCCAGCCCCTTGCTCAAAGCCGCTCGCAAAGCCCAGGAACCGTCCCCCAGCAAGGCAAGAGGGGGCCCGCCTGGGCTTCTCTCCTTCTGCTCACCCTGCATGCGCTCTCCCACCAGCGTGTGTGAAATGCGACATCCAGGAGAGGCTCCTCAGCCCTTCGCTGCTCCCCACGGCCTGCAGCAGCAGCCTGGAAAACCCCGACGATGCCACCAGCCCCTTCTGGAGGACAGCTGGCCACAGCCGGGCACCGCACAGGCTCCGGATTGTCAGGTACTCGGCTGAGACAGGGCTTGGGGAGAAGGGAAGCAGGCAGAGGCTGGTCTGCTCGGCTGAGGCTCTGGGGGCTGTTGTGTCTCTCCCCCCCCCTCCCAGTTCCTGTCACCACCCCACAGAGAAGCCCTTGGGCCAGGCAGGTGGTCATCTTGCTGCTTGCTTTCATGCGTGAGCCAGCCTCTGCTTCACCCCACCAAGATCTTAGCTTGCCAGTGAGAACTCAACATTGCCTGTGGCCATTCTTTGTCAGGGGCTCAGAATGGGAAGGGCCCGTAAAGACCGTCTAGTCCAGCCCCCTGCTCAGTGCAGGATCTGCCTAAAGCATCCCTGACAACTGTTTGTCCAGCTGCTGCTTCCAGGCTGCCAGAGAAGGGAGCTCACCGTCTTCCCAGGCAGCCAATTCCACTGCTGAAGCTCCTCTCTACTCATATTTAAAAACGCTGACACCTCCTTTCCACCCGCCATTTATACCCACCATTGCGAGTCCTGCCTTCTGCCGCCAGCTGCCCTCCTCTGACTGCCTGCCTTCCAAGGGCTTCCAGAGGGCAACCTTAGCCCTTCCTTCTCCAGACTGAGCAGCATTCCCAAGACCCCCGTCAGCCTCCCCTCCTGGGGCTCCTCGGCCTCTGCTCCATGCTGGCCACGCCCTTTTCAAGTGAGGCTTCCAAAACTGCACACAGGACTTCCGGTGGGAGTCGCGTTGTGCAGACAGCACTATTGCTCAGACGGGGCAGATGCCAGGGGAAAGGGCGGCACAGGCCGTCTCAGGCACCGAGGCCAGGAAAGGGGCAGAGAGGAATGTGCTGTCCTGGCAGCGGCACCCATGAGCCAAGCCCCGCACTGCGGCACTCTGCCAGGCCTGGCATCTCACGGAGGTGGGCCGTCAGGAGCAGCCAGACAGGTGTGCTTGTCACACCAGCCAGGCTGCGGGCACCATTCCCCTTGAGAAATAGCTGACCACATCCCAAGATATGTGCCCCTTCCACCCATCGAGGACAAAGCAGGCGAACGGCAGCCGGCCAGGTTGCCTGGTCAGCACAAAGCCCTGCCGCTGCTGCCCCCTGTTCAGAGCAGGAGAGAATCGCTGGGGGACTCTGGGCCACCCTTGATGGCGACGTCTCCCGCTGCAGGGCCCTGAAGGCGGAAGGGCTGTGCGCATCGCTGCTCTTTGGGCTCCCTCTCATCATCCGGCCCACGAGTTGCTGGCAGCTGAACTGGGATGAGCTGGAGGCCAACCAGCACAGCTTCCAGGCCCTCTGCCACTGCCTGCAGGTGAGTCCGGGCGGCCCGTGACAGGTGGGGGGCAGGGCTGAGAGCTGTTCCAGGGAACTTGATGCTCTGCTCTTCGTTCTGCCGGTTGAGGACAGGCAGGCCTGGGCAAGGGCCAGGTGGCTTCCTGGGAAACGGGGCTCAGCACCACGGGGCTCCAGCTCTTGCGTTGGTTGCCCGAGGGCTCTCTGAGAGCGTGCAGAAGGTGTTGACCTGCAGTTTGCAGACAAGGAGAGGCCAAGGAAGAGAGGAGAGGCTGCTAAGCACCCAGCGTGTCCCAGGTTTGTGATTTCCGTGCTCTTTCAGGAACGGGAATGGGCGCTTCTGGCCCGGAGTGAGCCCTGGGAGACCGGCCCTGGCTGCGGCCCATCAGCAAGCTCCTACCAGGTCCTCCTGCCCTCCAATTCCGCTTCGCTGCTGCTCCAGTCCGTTGCAGTCCGAGAGCTCCTGCTGCCCTGCCCCGCCCCTCCCCTCCCTGACGAGCCGCCTCAAGCAGCACTCGGCCAAATGGAGGCAAGTGGCAGGAAGCGTCAGGGTCACACTCGCCCCCCCCTCCCCAACGCCCACAACATCCAGCCCCGTGCCCCAAGGATGCCCATGAGACACAGGCCTGTGGCATTTGGCCCCTGGTCATTTCTCCTGTGGCTTGGCAGGATGAGACTGGGCATGACAGTGTCTGGGGCTGGACAAGGACCGCCCCTTCCTCCCTCCCTCCCTCTACCTCTCCTTTCTTCCAGAGCATCCTGGAGGGGCTGCAGGTAGAGCCCACCTACAACCCCCTGAGCGTGACGAGTCACCTGTACGGGGTGCTGAGAAGCAGCCTGGGAAAGCCACAGGTCTGCAGGCCACAGCGCACGGCTGGACGGCACCTGCCCCGCCAGGTACTGAGGGTGGGGGCAGACACACAAACAGATCACCTGCTCAAGGTATCCTCACGGGCTGCACAGGCTCTGCACTGGGGAGCAAAGAACCCAGGGCTGTCTGGGGAGTCAAGAAGGGTCTGACCAGCACACCTGTGAAATGTAGCATGCCCAGCCAGCCAGGCGCACCTTTCTGTTAAGTTGAAAAGTCAAGTATTTGGGCCGTAGCTGGCGTTACCCCCTTGCACCCAGCCAGCCCCTCGCACAAGTGCCACCAGCGCTTGTGAGCAGCCTGTGGTCCACGAAGGGTTAATGGGGACAGGAGAGGCCCCCCACTGACCACCCCTCCCTCTTCCTCCTGTCCACAGCAATCCAGCCGGCAGCACCAGAGCAAGGCCAGGGCGGCTGTGGCTCCCCTGCGCATGGCCCCCCCACCGGCGAGCCCCAGACCCCTTTCTCTGTGCTGCGGAGAGGAAGAGGACTTCCTGGACTCCCCCTAGGATCAGACTTGCAAGACCCACTGCACCCCCAGAGCCCCTCAGCACAGCCCCCCTCTGGCCCCCTCTGCTTGCCAGGAGCACGGGACCCCTTCCCCCGCCTCAAGCCCTCGGCCTGCGTGGCCTGCTCCCTCTGGCAGCCCGGTGTGTGCATCAGCCCGTCACTTAGGAGCCTCCCGTGCATGTAGGCTGCATGATTGCCCCACGGGTGCTTCAGCCTCCAAGCCAAGTGGGGGGGGGGGTGACTGCCTCCCCTCCCCACACACACTCTCCTCCTGCCTCCCTCCATAGAAACACCTCCCTGCCCTCCCTGCAGGGAACTCTGACACTCACCCCTGGCCTCAGAGCACCCAGCCCTTCTGCACAGCAGGGGGGCCAAGACCTAGCCAGAGGCATCCATCCAGCCCAGGTCACAGCAGGCTTTTCCCAGGCGGGGGGCCAGAGCACGCCAGGCACAGGCACTGACCCGGCCGGTCTTCAGCTTGCGGCTCCCTTGCTTCTCCTCCTCACCCTGTTCCTTCAATAAACTTGGTTACCACACAGTAGAGTAGAGGCTGGATGGCCGTCTGTCAGGGGGGCTTCGGTTGGATATTCCTGTGTGGCAGGGGGTTGGCTTTGATGGCCCTTCTGGACTCTTCCAACTCTACGGTTCTATGATTTGACAGAGCCACCTTCCCTGCGGGTCAGCTGCCTGCCTGCCTGCCTTCTGGGACACAGGACTTGGGCCACAGGGTGAAAGTTAGGGCAAGGGGGGGGGGAGTGGGGAAGAGATGCCTGGTGGAAAGCGTTGGGAGGAATGGTTCTTGGTGGCGTGCAGGCAGGGGGGCAGGCAGGCAGTCTGCCCAGGAGGGCCCCTGGTGGCGTCATGGGGCTGCAGCCCAGGAAACCTGCAGCCTCTTGCTCTGGACCCCCAAGAAACTCTGGTGGGGCTTTCAAGAGCACTGGGTGTTGCCTTTGGGGGGGGGGCAGCCTTCTGCTCTGACAGGGAAGAGGTTGGGCAGGCAGCTGAAGGAGAGGCAGCGGAGCAAGGCAGGCTCAGGACCCAAGAAACGCACTCGGGTGTTCAGGGTGCCCCCGCTTGCAATCCCCCCTCCCCTGGCAATCCTGTCCTGTCCCCAGAGCAGCTTCCCAGGAGGGTGGGGTGGGGGGGCTGCTGTTTGGCCTCCAGGGACAGGCCCACCCAGAGCATTCAGCATCACAGACTCAGATATAGAAAAACCAAAATGTATAGAAAAATATTTTCCAAAGCACTTCCAGCAGCTGCTGCACGTTAGATAAAATCCCACCTACAGACTCAGCAGGTGCCAACTCTGGGCCAGGAAGTCCCTGGAGATGGTGGCGTGTGGGGAGCAGAGGGAGCTCAGCCAGGAAGGCAGGGCCAAAGAAGCCCCCCCCCCCCCGGGAACTGTAGCACAGGTGGGGGGGTCGTTTCCAGAGGGTGGCAGCCCCCACTTGGAGGCCGGCAGCTCTCACTGGACGGCAAAGCAAGCTGAACACCCGCTGGGCACAGGAGCGGCCCCAAAGCCTGCTGGAGGGGGCCTTGCCGGGGCACAGCGCTCAGGCAGGGCAGCAGCCGGGCACTCAGATCACCCCCAGGTCCTCGTACACAGAGGCCGGGCGACTGTCATCCACCGACTGCTCTTGCCCCCCCGCAGGGCCACGACCGGCACCCAGCGGCTTCTGCACCCGACTGTAGACAGGCTCCCCGCTCTCCGGGTGGTGGTTGTTGTTGTTGGTGTTGCTGCGGCTGCTGCTGGAGCCGTTTTTCAGCTTGGCCCACTCGGGCTTTAGGGGGGCTTTCTTATGCACCCGGGGGGGTTTTGGGACCGGGGAGGGCTTGAAGGGCTTGCCCCCCTGTTTCTGGGGGAAGGCGGGAACGGCGTAGTCTCCAGCATGGGGCCAGTAAGGAAGCTCGTAGCCTGCTGAGCTGTTCAGGCCCTGAGTCCGCCAGGCCTCGCAAGGGGGGTGGGCCTCGTCGTAGATGGGTGCAGAAGCAAGAGTGGGGGTGGGCCTGGGGGCCCGCCCCTCCGGCTCGTCATAGATGTGCCCTCCAGCCCCCTGCCGGCCCTGGCAGATGGTGAGCAGCGGCCCCACCTGCTCATACACGGCGCCAGTCCGTCTTGGCTCGGCCTCTTCGGGCTCCCCCCCACCTTCAAGCCTGCTGTCGAGGGGGTCGGCATAGAGAGGGTCCGGCCCGTGCCGGGAGTTCTTGACGGCATCCAGGGGCTCAGAGTAGACAGTGCCGGGGTCCTCGGAGGGCAGGGGGTAACCTGCCAGGCCCAAGAGCGGGGACCGCGGTGGGGTGCTGGGCCACGGGGGCTGAGGGTCTCGCAGGCTCTGCTCCTTGGGCGTGGCCGTGGCTGCTTCCTTCTCTTCTGCGGCCACGCTGAGTGTGGTGCCCGGTGCGGCTCTCGGCCCCCGCGGCCTTTCAGGAGGCCCCTCGCTCTCCAGGAGGAGCATGCTGGCGATGGTGGTCTGGATGTGGGCCACGCCGCCGGAGGCTTCTGAGTCCAGGGAGCTGCCACTCTGCCGGTTCTCCTCCGCCTGGGCTTTCTGCTCCTGGATGGCTGCCTCCACCACGCGGAAGATCTCGTTCCCCTGCCTGGTCTCAAAGGTGAAGTTGCCAGGGCCAGATTCGCAGCGTCGGCCGGCTTCGAAGGAGAACATCACCTGCAGGGCGGAAGCGGGCGCTGGTGGGGTGGGAGTGGCAGGCGCACAGACACCCGGACCTCAGCCCGTCCTCCTGGCCAGGACAGAGCCGGCCTTTCCTCTTGTGGGCACAGACTGACCCTTCTGAGATGGGGCCAGGGCAAGATCTGGGCATCGCCACTCCTTCGAGAGCTTCTGCTTTTTTAAGGCATGGGCAGAATCTTGCCCTTTCCACTAACTTCCAATCTCTACCCAGCCCCCCCCCCCCAGCCCCCAAACAAGGCACAGTTTGATGGAAGAAGGGCACCCGCCCCCTGCCTGGCCCAAACTGCTCCCCTGCCCCCCCCCCCCCCCCCCCCGGAGCAGTTGAACCTCCGGCTCGCCCTACTCAGGAAGCCCTTCTCCTAAACCCACTGGCTTGGGGGGGGCTCAGAAGGGCATAACTGAGTGGCCCACTGGCCTCTCCCAAGACAGCCGCAGCCTGGTCCCCGCCCCCTCCCCCGTCTCATTCCCCTACCTTGTCCCGGCCATATCTGCGCAGGAGCCGGTAGGGCCACGTGTAGAGCGGCTGGTGCGAGTGCGGGTCTTGGAGAACGAGGCCGTCCTGGGAGGCCTTCAGCACGTACGCCCCGTGCAGCTGGCAGCGCTCGGCCCCCTCCGTCTTCTGCACCGTCACCCAGAACGTGCTGGCTGTGGCCACGGGGAAGAGACTCAGGAAAGGTCCGTCGGGGTGGGCCCTCCCCCCATGCAGAAGTGTTGCCCCCAGGCGGGCCCCGTGCAGCAGGGACCGGCCCACCCCTCCCAGCCCACCCCCAGAGCCCTTTTCCTCCTCAGCTGGGTCTTGTGCACAGCTCTGCTTTGCAGCAACAGAGCCTCAGTAGGAACCACAAGTAGGACGTGGTGGGAGGCTCTGGATCGGTGGGGGGGGCAGGGTTCCCACTCAGCCCCTACCTTCATCTCGGGAGTAATAAATGGAGTTGGTGGCCATTTCCATGGGGCACTGTCCACCTGGCTCAGTTGGAAGTGCTGCTCCTTTGCCATGGCCATTCTGCCAGGAGAGAAAAGAGTCGGCATTGGAGCCTGTCTGCCTGCCGCCAATATGGCCGCCTTGCCATGCCCCCCCCCCCACCCCCAGGTGCGGAGGCTCTGGCCAAGCGTCCCAGGGTCTGTGGCTCTGGACAAAAGGTTAACGTTCTTCTGCACAACGGAGAGAGCCAGAAGGAGGGGGAAGACAGGCAGACCCCAAAAAGCCTTCCTCTGTACCCCTCTCTGCCAAGATGGAAAGGCCCCGTTCGCACATGCTGAGTGTCAGCACAGCCAGAGGCCTCGGCCAGTCCAAGAGCGTTGCCTCTCCACCCCAGAGTTGGCCCTCTGCCCCCCTCCCCCTGGAGACGCCACCCTCCCACCCACTGCTCCCTGATTACCAGAAACGCTGCTTCACAGAGCCTGGTCACCCACTCGGCCGTTTCCTGCGGCTCAGCAGCAAAGAGGTAGGTCCGCTCGCTGGTCTCCAGGCGGAAGGCCGCCAGGCCCTCTTTGGGGACGCAGTCTGGGACGGGGGCCACGCTCACGCAGTCTGCCAGCCGCACGATCTTCTTGTCCAGGCGCTTGGTGCTGACCTTGTCGGCTGCCGCGGCCCCCTCCTTGCCATCGAAGAACTCCAAGCGAGCCACGCCGTGCAGACTGGCTGGATACAGCACAAACCAGCCCTTCTTCCAGCGCTGCAAAGAAACGTCACGTCATCCTGAGAGAACGAGGGGAACGGGAGCCGGCCGGCCCAGCCTGCCATGTCTGTAAGCGGCAGGGAGGCGGGAGATGGCACAGGGGGGCCCGGGGCTAGCAGAGGAGCACCTCCTTTGCCTGAGTGGAGGCCCAGCAGGCTCTGCCTGGCATGGAGGGCTGGAGCAAGCAGAGGCACGACCCGGGGCTGCTTCAACGGAAGTGTGCTGCCGGCCAGATCGTGCAAAGGGATGGTATCGCTTTGTTTTTTTCTAGTTAGGCTTCACTTTTTGGGTCCAGTTTTGGGTGCTGCAGTTTAAGGATGCTGAGATGCTAGAACGTGTCCAGAGGAGGGCAGCACAGATGGCGAGGGGTCTGGACATGGTCCTCTGAGGAACGGTTGAAAGAGCTGGGTAGATGACACGATAGCCATTTTCAAGTATCTGAAGGGCCGTCATACAGAGGATGGGGCAGAGCTGTTTTCTGTTGTTGCCCCTAAAGATCTGACCAGAACCCCTTGGGAGGGGCAGGAAGGGATGAGCCGGTGCTCAGCTCTTGTGGCCACTTCTAAAAACCCCCGGGAGACCACCGATTGCTGCTCTGGGGTCAGTAGGGAATGTTCCTCCAATTCCAGACTGGCCAGGGATCCTGCAGGTGTTCTGCCTTCCTCTCTGGACACAGAGCAGCGGTCACTGGGAAAGGACGAGGGAGGCAGCCATTAATCTCCTTCACTCCTGTGCAGGGAGTTGGGTTGGGTGCCTTTATGTCCCACTCCGCCTTCTCCAGGGCTCTGCTCAGGGGGGATCTGGGCAAACTCTCTCCCCCTTCTCTATGTCCTGTACATCTCCTCAAGAAGTCGGCCCACATTACTCAGAGGAAAGCCCATGTGATGTGCTGCTGCCATCCCAGGGACACCTGAACCAGATGTAAATGGGGCTCAGAAATGGAGTAATAGGAAGACCTTTGCTGGCTCCTTGCCTTGGCTCTCCCCCTCCCCACCCCAAACACAAGGAATGTGCCGCTGTACTCCCCCCACTACACAGCAAGGAGAATGCTGTTGCAAACTGGACTCTTCACCTCGGCTTCCCTCCACTCTACTCCGGGCTACACAGTGAGGAAAGAGTTGCTGCTTTTCCATCAAAACTCACCAGAACAAGTGCACTCTAATCTGGGGAACCGGGTTTGATTCCCTGCTCTGCCACTTGAGCTTTGGAGGCTTATCTGGTGAACCAGATTAGCTTGTGCACTCCTACACATGCCAGCTGGGTGACCTTGGGCTAGTCACAGTTCTTCGGAGCTCTCTCAGCCCCACCCACCTCTCAGGGTGTTTGTTGTGAGTGGGGAAGGGAAAGGAGATTGTCAGCCCCTTTGAGTCTCCTTACAGGAGAGAAAGGGGGAGATATAAATCCAAACTCTTCTTTAATCACTAGGAATGAATCATAGAATCCTAGAGTTGGAAGAGTCCACAAGGGGCATCAAGTCCAACCCGCTGCCTCGCAGAAACACACAATCAAAGCACTCCCCAAAACACACAAGACCTTTTTCCTGCTAGTTGGCCCAGGAATCCCTGCATGGCTCCCCCCCACCCCAAAATTCTCTGCCACCCTCCTAGTGCCCCCAAATTCCTCACCATCCCCCCACTGCTCCCCTTAACATTTCCATCACTCCCAGGAGCTGGTACCACTCACTTTTGGAATCCCTGGTCTCCCTGACGCTTGCAGGCCACCCTGTGCCTCACATCACTTTGTCCCCATCCCACCACCCCACAATGTCCTGGGCACGGCCACATGCTCCCCCCAGAACCACAATCTGGCTGCTCTGATGGAGGGGTGCCCCCTTCCCCCAGCTGCCGGCAGAGCCACTCCGGGCAACAGCACGTCACAGCACCTGACCAGAGTCTGGTTTCACACAGAGACCAAACAGATGCTGACAGAAGGCCACAACCAGCGGAAGGGGGCCACGGCTGCCACCTGCTCTTTCCCCCCCCCCCCCAAGACTCTGGCATTCATGGACCTCCGACTCTTTTGGAAGCCAGCTAAGCCAGCGGTTTGCCCAACATCCACTGGCAGTGATTTCCACAAACGTTTCATTTGGGGTGTCCTGAATCTCCTGCCCATAAGCTCTAGTACTAGGGGGTGCAGAGAAAATGCTCTCTCTCCATAGGTTTGGCCCACCTGGTGCACCATTCTGTGCTGCACCCCCCGCCCCCCGCAATTATTTTCTGAAGTGAGAAAACTGTTCTTCATGGGAAAGGTGCCCCAGGCCCTTAATCCAGATTCCAGATGTGCAGTGTCCTTTCTGAGAGGCGGTGACCAGAGCGGCACGCAACTTTCCCAATGAGGCTGCACCAGAGACCAAGACAGGAGCGTTATAATATTGGCTGTTTCATTTGCAGTTCCTTTTTAAATAATCCCCAGCATGGAGTTTCCCTCCCCACCCACCCTCTTACAGCTCGCTGAGTAGACAGTTTCGCCCGAGCTGTCCGCTGCAGCTCCAACATCCGTTTCCTCTTGACCTTGGCCAGGTCAAAAGACATCAGCAGGTATTCAGATGAGCGAGGTATTCAGATGATTTTTCTTCTCATGTGTGTCACCTGGCAGTTCCCAGCACCGAGTCTCCTGTGCCATTTTGCTGCCCGTGACAGAGAGAGACTCCTTCAACAATATCGATCTTGTCAAAGGCTTTCACGGCTGGATTCAACTGGTTGTGGTGGTTTTCCGGACTGTGGCTGACATCTTCAGAGGTGCATCACAGAGAGAAGTGTATTGTAGCCTACTTCCCTCTGTGATACACCTCTGACAATGCCAGCCACAGTTGCAGGTGAAACGTTAGGAACAAGATCTACCAGACCACGGCCACACAGCCCCCCCGGGAGCACCCACCACAACCAATACTGATCTTGGTTTTCACCCGCCCCCAAACAGGCACTACGTCGCTCCAACTCCAGATCATTTAATGAGCACATGAAATGTCCCCAGTTCCTTCCAGCCATTCAACCAACTCTTAACCCATAAGAGGAGGAGGACCTGTCCTCTCATCCCCTTTGGGGAGGGTCTTCATCAGGAGGTGCTTGAAACTTTCCCTATTTCTCATCTACCAGAAGATCTGGCAGTTCCCCCTCCCCCCTCGCTGAAGAATTGGGACTCCCCCCTCGCTGAAGAATTGGTGGCTCCTCCTATGTGAGTCTAGCAGCTACCCTGTTTTTGGTGGTAGTCTTCCGATGCTGCCTCCCTGCGCTGTAGAGCAGTTGCCCACACCCAAGACACTCCATATGAAAGAATCAAAACGTCCAAAATGGAACACCCACTCGTAGCCTAAAATGTCACTGGTGTTCAGGGTTCTTCTGGGAAGGCAGGGGGGCGTCTTGAGGTGGCTCCGGATCACATTACGTGACATTATGAAGAGCAAAAGCTGTTCTCTGAAATCCTGCCCAAACCACCCAAGCAGCTGCAGCAGAGGCCGGCCATCAGGGCAGGTAGCAGGGAAACCGACCCCCTGGTCAGAAGGTCAAAGGAAACACTGGGAGGCTCCAGAAAGGCAGACCCTGAATTCAAGCTGAGAGGGGAGCCCAACGGGCCCATTTGGGGGGGGGGGGGGGGGGCTGGCAGATGAGACACAGGCAGCGAATTTCTCTGTTTACATCGAACCTCAACAAATTAGCAGAAACAGCAGCTTGGGGGGGGGGGACTTATCCATGAATCCCCCATAAAGCCTCTGGACCAGGGGTAGGGAACCTGCAGCTCTCCAGATGTTCAGGAACTACAATTCCCATCAGCCCCTACCAGCATGGCCAATTGGCCATGCTGACAGAGGCTGATGGGAATTGTAGTTCCTGAACATCTGGAGAGCCGCAGGTTCCCTACCCCTGCTCTGGACCAACCCTCCACTCCAGAGACCAGACGCCGGGAGGGACCCCCCTGTGCCCCCCCCCACTTTGCCACGGCTGCTGCTGCTGTTACTGGCCAAGGAGCCCCCCGGGCATGGTGGCTCCTGGAAGGGACACCCGAGCGAGCGCCTGCCTGGGTCCGTCGAGGGCCCTTGACTTGGCCGAAGCTGTTGCGGGGGCGGCCGCCTGGCCCTTTCCCGGGGAACCCGCTGGCCCGGGTCACGGGGGGGGGGGTTGCTCGGCTTCCCCCTCTTCCAAACTGCACCCCCCCCCCGTGTCTTCCCCCGCGGGCTAGCTCCACAACCGCCTCCCACTCCACTCGCAGCAGCCAGACGGGCCCAAAGCGCCCCGACCCGAAGCCCAGCCAAAGACTCCGCGGGCCCCCGCGACGCGCCTCCAGACCGGCGGACCCACCGGGCTCCCCCAGGCACAGCCGGGACGCCCACTCTGGGGCCGCCGCGCCCGGGACAACCCTCGGAGAGGAGGGGAGGGGCCCGGCTGGAGCTGGAGGGGCCGGGCGGCGCTGCCCCGCCCTCTGCCTGCCAGAAGCGGTGGCGCCCCCCCCCCCAGGAAGGAAGTCCCGCCGGCCCCGCCCCGCCCCACGGCCCCGTATCCGCGAAACTCTCGCCGGAAAACCCCCCGGCGCCCGTCGAAGGGGCCCGTCGAAGCCCTGACCCAGCCGCTCCGACCGGAAGGCGCCCGGCCCGCCTCGAGACGCAGCACTGCCGGGCCGCCGGGGGAGCAGGCCTTCCGGGCTGGGCCGCCTCTTCCCGCCCGGACTGCCCGGCGCGCCCACGGACCCACCGGCTGGGGGGGAGGCGGACGGAAGGGCGGGCCGCCCACAGGCCGTCGGGCTGCCCCAAGGCCCGGGGGCGGAAGCAGCGGCGCGGCCCGGGGAGCCGGGCGGGGGCGCGGCGGGCGGCTTGTCCCCCCCCCCCCCTACCTTGGCGCCCAGGCGCAGCCCCGACGGCTGCTGTAGGAGGAGCAGCCCGGCCTTCAGCGGGGGGTCCATCCGGGCCGGCGGCGGGGAGCGGCACCGTCCAACAGCCTCCCCGGCCGGCCGCCCCTTTGCCAGGGGGCGAGGCCAGGCCTGGCCGGACCTCCTCGGGGCGGCGCCCAGAGAAAGCGCGACAGGGAGAGAGAGAGAGAGAGAGAGGAAGCCCGGCCGCTCCGCTCCGCGCCCCGGCCAGCCTCCCTCGCAGGGCTGGCGGCGCCTCCCCGGCCCTGGCGGCGATCGGGGTGCCAGCCTCCCGGGCAGGGACTGGAGAGCGCCCGGGCACCATCCCTGGCCCAGCCAGCCCCCAGCGGGCAGCCCCCCCCCTCCCGGCCGAGGCACACAGAGAGGGTCGCGCAGCGCCGCCGGCAGCCCCATGTGCGGCGGGTGACGTCTGACAGCCGCCCGGCGGAAAGGGACCCCCGGGGGAGCTCCGGCTCGGCAGGCGGTCTGCAAGCAGCGCCTGGCGGGATTGCTCGATGGAGCGGGGCTTGGCTAGATGGCCTTGACTGCCCCTTCCAGCTCTCTGGGTTTATGGCAAGACGGCGACCCATTTGCCAACAAAACAGGGGGCTCAGGAGGCCACGGAGGGAGGGAGGGAGGTCTGAAACCACACAGAGTGCTCTGAAGCAGCCCCCGCCCCCACCCCGACCGCCGGCGTAGCTGCCCTCAGAGGCGGGCACTCCTGGGGGGGGGGGGGGGAGTGTGGCGGGGTCCATCTTGTTCTCCAGACTAGGAGAAGGCCGAGGGGGGGGGGACGGCCGGTGCGCCCCGTCGTGGGAAGAGAGCCGGCCGGGCCGCCGCGGGAAAGGCTCCAGGCCCCTTCGGCCGCCGGACCTCTCCGCCAAACCCCAGGCCCGGCCCTGGCAGGCAGACGAGACGAGACGAGACGAGCCACCCTGTGGTCGGGGGCGTGGGGCCAAGACGCCCGTCCAGCCAGCGAGATGCCGGGAGTCGCTGCCGCCGGGCACCAGCCTGCCTGCACCCCCACCCCACCCAAGATGCCCTTTGTTGGCGCAGGTTGCAGTCCGCCAGGGCACCCGTGCCAGCCTGCCGTGTTCCGAGGAGGCCCCCGGCTCCGCTTCCGTCACCGCGCCCAGCGGCCACCTGCCTGGTCCCTGCCCAGGCCACGAAGATCGCCCCCCCCCCACAATAAACTACTTGGGCGGTCCCAGGGGAGGGGGGGACACTGGATGGCGACCTGAGAACGGGGTGGGTCGGAAAGCGCCCGGCCATTCTGAGGGAGTCGCGGCGGGGGGGGGGGGGCAAAGCGAGGTGTCCCATGCCCTTTGTTGGCGCAAGTTGCAGTCCGCCAGGGCACCCGTGCTGTGCCAACCCAACAAAGGGGAGCTCAAGCATTAGAACATGGACCGGGACAGAATAAGAACATAAGAACTAGCCTGCTGGGTCAGACCAGAGTCCATCTAGTCCAGCACTCTGCTACTCGCAGTGGCCCACCAGGTGCCTTTGGGAGCTCACGTGCAGGAGGTGAAAGCAATGGCCTTCTGCTGTGGCTGTTGCTCCCGATCACCTGGTCTGTTAATCGGCTGCTCTGCCGCGGGACGGGGCGGGGGCCGGGCAAGATCCGACTCAAGGTCTGCCTGCCCCCCCACCCCCCGCGGCCCTTTGCCGCTCCGAAAAGTGGGGCAGCAGGACGGGGGGCGGCGCCGGGGTCTTGACTCCCCCGCTGCGCCCGCGCCCCTGCGACCGGCGGGTCAAGCCTGATGTGGGCAAGTCCCGCGGCCAGCCACGGTGGGCGGGCGACCCCGGGGACCAGGAGCGCAGGGCTGTCCGTGCCAGCAGGGGAGGCATCCAGGGCCGCCCCCCACCCGCGGGCTCAAGCCACGGACGTGGAGGGGGGGCCGAGGCGCGGCCCCCGAGCCCCCCGCGCCTGCCTGGGCGGGCCGACCTGGAGGCGGGCGGAGGAGGGGGCGGGGGCGGCCGTTCCGTTAGTCGGCGCAGACGGGGCGAGGGAGCGCAGGAGAGGTCAGTGGCCCGGGCCGCGGGGGAGGGGGCTGTGGAGCAGCTGAGCCGCTGGCGTGCCACGCTCCCGGGGCGGGGGGGGGAGACGTCGGGGAGGAGGGGGCGGGCGGCGGCGGCGGCTTGGCCTGGGCAGTGGGCCGGGCTGCAGCCAAGCGGAGCGGAGCGGCGGTGCCTGCGGGGAGGGGGCGCCGCCAGACGCCGGCCTTTCCCAGGCCGCCTGGCGCGCCTCCCCGCCTTCCACGTCCCCAGCTGGCGGCGGCGGCGGCGGCGGCGGCGGCAGGGTCTGGCTCGGCCACTAGGCACCCCCGTCCGCGCCCCGGAGCCGCCCCAGTGGCGTCAGCAGCAGCACTGGCGGGCCCCGAAGCTGTGGCTGAGCTGACGGTCCCGAGGCCTTCGGGCGGAGAAGGCCGCCCTCCCTCCCTCCCTCCCTCACCCCCAAGCGGCGGCGATGCTCACGCAGCCCGCCCTGCCGCCGGGGAAGAGCCCCGCGACGGAACCCGGCACGGAACAGGCCGCCCAGCGGACCGGCCCCGGCCCCGAGCAAGCCGCGGGTGGCTTCGGCCCCGCGGTGACTGCTGGCGGATTGGGAGCCCCTGGAGGCGCCGGCAAGAAGGTCCCCAAACGGCCCGGGATCCCCGCGGGCGGGCAGCCACCCAGCTCAGGCTGGAGATCAGCTGGGATTGCCCTGGAACCCCCCCCCCCACCCCACCCCCCAGCGTCTTCCAACCCGCAGCAGCAGCAGCAGCTGCCCACCAGTCCAGAAACACAGAGCCAGCCAGCGGGCCTAATGGTTAGAGTGTGAGGCTAGGATCTGGGAGACCCTGGTTCGATCCTTGCTCTGCCACAAAGCTTCAGGGGTGATCCATCCCTCAGCCTCGCCTACTTCACAGGGTGGTTGTGAAGATAAAATGCATGCTGGGGCAATGAGTGCTGCTTGGAGTTCCAGTCCTGCCCAGTGGGTTGAGGCCTAGTAGTGTGGAATAAGGCCTCCCCCCACCCCGCGGTTTGCTTAAGGCTGGCAGGCAGCTCCTCCCAGCAAACTCTCTGGCTTCTGCTCCTGGAAACACCAGTGAGGGGGGGGGGGATGTTGCTGGGCCTGCAGTTTGAGAGCTTCTCTGCCTGACCTCACCCAGAGGAGGAGGAGTTTGGATTTATACCCCCCCCCCCTTTCTCTCCTGTAACTTAAAGGGGCTTACAACAGTGGTGGGATTCAAATAATTTACCAAATGGTTGTCTACAAGCGCCATTTTAACAACCAGTTCTGCTGAACTGGTGCAAACCTGCTGAATTCCACCACTGGCTTACAATCTCCTTTCCCTCCACACCCTCCCCCCCCCACACACACACACACACAGCAAACACCTTGTGAGGTGGGTGGGGCTGAGAGCGCTCCAAAGAGTTGTGACTAGCCCAAGGTCACCCAGCTGGCATGTGTGTTGGAGTGCACACGCTAATCTGGTTCCCCAGATAAGCCTCCACAGCTCAATGGCAGAGCAGGGAAGCAAGCCCGGTTCTCCAGATCAGAGTGCACCACAGTGGGTTCAGCCACCATTCAGTGTAGCTGCAGTGCCTGTGGCAACAGCCCCCTCCCCCCCGCCAGCAGTGTTTCTTGGGTCAATGAGACCAGGGGCCACTGAGCCAGCCTGGAGACCCTGGCCCAGCCCCCCTGCAGACTCCCACCAGGCGTTTCCCTGCAGGTGCTGCTGCTCAGTGCCTGGATGCAGAGGGCCTCTTGTGTCGGCAGGCCTGTCGCTGGCCAGTGCCTTTCCCCATCAGATCTCCCGTGCTGGGGGTGGGAGCGCCTCCTTGGTGCTGGCTGCTGGGGAAGGCGGCCCCAGGAGGAGCCCATGCTGGACACGGGGCCTCTGGAAGCTCCTGACGGCCCCTCCTTCTCCACCCAGGTCCAGGCCGCCATGGCCACGGGTGTTGCTCGGGGGCGGCAGGAGCTGTTTGGTCTCTTGTGTGGCGTCTGGCTGTGGGTGAGCGCAGCCGAGCCGAGCCCCACGGCACCCACAGGGCAAAACCGGGAGGGAACCCCCCTGCAGTTCCGGCTGGCGGGCTATCCCCGCAAGCACAACGAGGGGCGCGTTGAGGTCTTCTACAACCAAGAGTGGGGCACCATCTGCGACGACGACTTCACGCTGGCCAACGCCCATGTCCTCTGCCGCCACCTGGGCTTTGTTGCTGCCACTGGTTGGACCCACAGTGCGAAATACGGCAAAGGCACAGGTGAGTTCAGCTGCAGAAGGTCTGGCGGGGGCTAGGTGGACCGAGGGTGGAAACAGCCGTCCATCCCATCCCCCCGCCACTCTGCAAAGCACCCCATGGGTCAGACTCGGGACCTGCAGGACAGAAGCCACGGGTCACGTGAGGTACAAACAAAGGTGCCTTCACGCATGTGCAGAGTGCCTTCCCTTGATCCCCAAGAGACCACCTCAGTGACCAGTCTTTCGGGCAGGGTCAGGCACCCAGCCACCTCCGGCCAGAGGTCCCCCCTCGGGCTTGCGTGGCCTCCTCTTCTCATTTCTCCGGCTTGGCTGGGACCCTGCAGGGCGCATCTGGCTGGACAACCTGAACTGTGGGGGCAGCGAGAAGAGCGTGGTGGACTGCCGCTCGCGGGGCTGGGGCAACAGCGACTGCTCTCACGAGGAAGATGCCGGCGTCATCTGCAAAGACGAGCGCATTGCTGGCTTCGTGGACTCCAACGTGATCGAGGTGGGTCTCCTCAGGAAAGTGGACCGGCCGCGGCCAGAACTGGGAGGTGAGGGAGGGGAGGGAGGTGGCCGGCTGGCCCCTCCAGCATGCGAGCAGCAGCCTCTGGGCCTCCTCATCAGAAAGAGACGGGCTGGGGAACCATCCTGTTGGGAAACGGGGGCTCTGGACGCTCCTGACGGCCCCTCCTTCTCCACCCAGGTCCAGGCCGCCATGGCCACGGGTGTTGCTCGAGGGTGGGTTGGGAAACGGGGGCTCTGGAAGCTCCCTACAAGGGCCAGGGCTTTTATGGCTCTGGCCCCTACCTGGTGGAACAGGCTTCCAGGTGAGATCAGGGCCCTGCGGGACTTACAAAGATCGGGGGAGGGGAGCTCAAGGCTTGAGGTCTTCCAAGTGTGCATCTCCGTGTAAGGGGAGAAGGAAGGGGGCATGTTGAGAGCAGCCCATTCACACGGCTGCCAAGAGTGCTGCCTCTCGGGACATCTGAATGGGCCGATCATAAATATTATCACACAGTAACCTCCTGTGAGAGCCCCGGAACTATCTGCTCATCTCTTTGAATCTCTGGCCTTCCTCCCCTTCCAGCAGGCACTGCGGCTGCCTCTGTTGATCTGTGGCAGGAGGTGCCCTTTCCACATCCATGCCTCCTTTTCCCCCTCGTGTGGAAATTTAGGCTTGAAAGACACATGGTGTAATTCATGCAAAACCAGAGCACCACACTGGCTTACACTGAAATAAATGTTTAGTGTTTACTTATTAAATAGAACGTATACTCTGCCTTTCTGCCCTCATAAGGCCTATCAAGGTGGTTAACAAATGGAAACATACATAATAAAATTACATTTTAAAAGCATTCTAACTATTTGAGTCAATAAATAGTCAAAGGC
The DNA here is from genome assembly GCF_021028975.2 of Sphaerodactylus townsendi. Taxonomy (NCBI): domain Eukaryota; kingdom Metazoa; phylum Chordata; class Lepidosauria; order Squamata; family Sphaerodactylidae; genus Sphaerodactylus; species Sphaerodactylus townsendi. The sequence goes on along the minus strand of NC_059434.1, from coordinate 88,935,115 downwards.
CCCAAGGCGCTCCGGCTGGCCTCTACAAGGGCCAGGGCTTTTACGGCTCTGGCCCCTACCTGGTGGAACAGGCTTCCAGGTGAGGTCAGGGCCCTGCGGGACTTACAAAGTTTCCACAGGGCCCTGTAAAACGGACCTGTTCCGCCAGGCGTTTGGCCAGCCGGGATGATGTCAACTCCGCCATAAGAACAGCTGGCCTCCCGTGGGTACATAAAGGGGGAAGGAGGGGTTGTTTAGTATTTTATAGTATAGTCCAGTCATCTGTAGTTAGTATTTTATATATTATTTTATTGTAAATTATGTATTTGATGTTTTAAATTGTTTTAGTGTTGATGGACACCGCCCTGAGCCTTTGGGGAGGGCGGTATTTAAATATAAATAAATAAATAAATAAATAAAATTCAGAGATACAAATACATTAAAAAGTAAAAAGAACAGTGGGCAGGAAGGAGAGATCATTGAGGGAACACCACACACAACAGGAAGATGTGAACGCACTGGCAGAAGGCGGCCGCAGAAAGGGGCAGCCCAATCTTCCTCTGGACAGAACTCCAGAGCTTTGGCGCCATGACCGAAAAGGCCCCCTTCTCCCGGATTGCCACTGACCTCGGGGGTGGGGGTGGGGGTGGGGTGGAGGCACCCGGAGCAGGAGTCCTCACGTCTCCAGAAGGGGCCCCTTCAAGGCTTCAGTTTTATCCTGCTAGACAATCCAACAGGGCAGTCCCTTCACAACCAGCTGGGGAAGTCTGGGCCGAAGAGGAAAAGGCCTTTTGCAACCAAGACGCTTCCAGCCTGGCAGATCCTGCTGAGCAACTGCGTGGGGGGGGGGGGGGTGCTGGTGCTGCACTCCAGCCCCCCAGCGTCTGTGCTGTTTGAACAGAGTCCTGTGGAGGTGTGTGAAGGGGGCTCTTGTTTTAAGTCTTGCACAACCCACCAGTAGTCCATCCAGCTGGCCAGACAGATGTCTGCCTGTCCCCCGCCCCCAAGGCTGGACTGGGCGTGTGTGGTGTGCTTTTCTCTACTCTTTTCTGCTTCCACCCCTCGGCACTCCTTGCTCTCTAGGCCAAGTCTGATCTTTTAGAAGAGGCGTCTCTTGCAAGCGTCCGAGGCTCTGGTGACATCCTCTGGGGTGGGGGAGGGGAGTCATCCTTCTCTTTACTGAGCAGGACTTTACAAAGTGCAGGCAGACATCCCAAATAAGTCCCAGCCCCCCCCCCTCCCTCCCTCTTTGAAATCTCTCCTGATCTTTCCTCCGAGGTTTCCACCTGGAATATCTGATTGGCATCTCAGGGAAGTTCGTTTTTAGAGGAAAATGTCAGCCTTATGTTCCTCTACATGTCTTCTATCATAAGCATGTGGCTACTATCTGGATCAGTGATTGGTTCTTAACTAAGTATGATACAATCAAAACCGGTGCAGATGAGACACATCTGACCCGTCCTTGTCTTTTCTTAACCAAGGTAAGGCCAAACTTAAACCTTTAACTGAAATCTCCATTTAAAGATAATTCATCTGCCAAACATTACAGTTACTGTAAGCAACCAGACTTCCCTGACAGCTGACGAGTGCAGGAACTCACACTTCAGCGCGCATTGTTAGCAAGAAAGGTGGTGAAGTAATCAGACACTGCTACACTCCCTTCCATTTTCTCCTCACAATAACCCTGTGAGGTAGGTTAGGCTGAGAGATTATGAGTGGCCCAATGGCCGCTGGCCAGCTTCAGTGGCACAGTAGGGGTTCAAACCTGCGTCTCCCACATCCAGGTTTGACAGTCTGGCTACTACACCACACTGACTTGTAATCGTTACTCTCAGAAGTGTGTGTGTGTGTGGGGGGGGGGGAATGGTGCCTGGAGACAGCCCCTTTGTTCGGGGGCATGGTGGTGAGCCCTGCCCCTGCCAGCCTGCACAGAGGCAGGGGGAAGGGCCACCCACAGACAAGCCCACCCCCGGCCTCCATGCAGGCTGGCAGGGCCTGGGGAGGGCCAAAACCGGCCTGCACGGAGCCCGGGGGCAGGGCTCAGTGGCAGCTCCTGAGCTGGCCTGCAGGGAGTCAGGCAGCGGGGCTCAGTGGCGTGTGGCTGGGGCACACGCCTTTTGGTTATGGGGGGGCGACCGGCGACCGGTTCCCCCCCATGTGACCAAAAGCGTGCACCCAGAGACATGGGTGACCCTACAGGCCGTGCGCCTCTGATTACTCTCATATAGCGTGAGTCACAGGTGAGAGAAAAAGACGCGGCAAAGCAGTGGTCTTGGATCGTTTTCCTCATGTGGAGGGGGCGGGGTTTGACCCAGGGGGATTTTTACCTGTTGGCCAGCCCTGTTGCCCTTTGTTTTCTCCACGGCAGAACTCAACCACAGCATGGTTTTTCTTGGGGGACCAACTCCTTGTGGCTCCAACTCTTGGACTCTTCATTTAAATGTCACCTTTACTATCTGCCTGCAGGGGTTTGTGAATTGTGAGCGGTCACCAGAGGGAGTGTTACCTTTTTTGTGGCATTGTTTGTGATCTGTCACATGTGCTGTTTTTAGTATTATTAGTATTAGACCTGTATTCTCCTGGAAAACAAACGTAGTCTGGAACAGGGACTCTCGCTGGGGACGTTTCCTGTTAAACCTGCAGAAGCTTTTTCAGACATTCCCACCTCTTTAATTGCTCTCACAATAACCCCAAGTTACAAGTCAAAAGATTGAAAGTTAAAAATGTCACTGTTTTTTTTAAATTAAAAAATTAATCTTTATTTGAAAGTAACAAAGTTTTAAAATGCGGAGTCAAATGATAATAATATTAAAAAACGTAGCAATTCTTAATAGAGAAAAAATAAAAAGGAAAAAATAAAAAGGAAAGAGAGAATAAAAGACAGTAGGAATAAAAGTTATAATAGAAAAGTTTTCAGTGGAAAAAAAACCTCCTCCAAAATTCTTTGTTACATAAAACTTCCAGCTGTGCTATGAAAAATGGTCTAATTTTGGAACATATCTTTTATACTAGTTCACCTTTAAGGTACATTAAATCTTTATCTAAATTAACTGAACAATTACATCGTACAAGATAATATAAAGAAAGAAAAGATTTATATGCATCACCACAAGCTTGACTGAAGCCTGGCTATTGGGCCCCCACAGCATCCCTCCCGCCTCCTCCTCCTCCTCCTCCTCCTCCTCCTCCTCCTGCTGGCAGCGTTTGCTGCTTTCTAGCAAGCGGAGCCTCTTCTGCCGGCTGTTCTTGGCCTGAAGGCTGAATCAGAAGGGTCCTTTTCCCGTTCCGCCTTGCTAGTCTCGGAGGGACATGCCGGCTGCAGATTGGGCAGTTTCTTTGCCTTGAAGTCCTCCTGCTTCCCACCCCCCATCCCTGGGGATTTCTCCCCCCCCCCTCCTTTTTTCCATGACCACTTTTGTTTTGCTCTTTGCTCTGAGTTTGGTTTGCCCATCTGCTTTTTTGAGAACTGCAGGAGGTTTGGCAGGCTGCTCCTTCTCTGCCCTGTCGTTCATGCATGCTTAACCTGTTTGTGGGTCTTCCTGTACAGATCCTTTTGCAGCCCCCCCCCCCCCCGCATCCCAAGGTTGCTCCGTAGAGGCCAGCCACCTGCCTCAAAACCCCCAAGAGAGGCTCCCATAAGTTAGCTGTGACTGACAGAACTTTCTGCTATCAGGACAATGGCCCCGAACAGCTTCCCGGGTCTCTGGGACTCTTCCTCAGTCTGGGTGTGACAAATTTAAAGGGAAAAAAGGGTGAGGCAGGGAGGGAGGGAAAGGGAGGGCTCAGAGTTTTCACTTCAGGTAAGGAAGTGAATCTCTCTGCTGGCGCCTCTGGGGTCCTCAAGTCCAACCCTCTGCATGAGGGGGGAGTTTATAGCGACCAGCCCCATCCCACTGCCCCAGCGGCCCCTGCTCCAAGCCCAGCTCCTCAGGCACTTACTCCCCCGGCCCCCGAGCAAGGTTGTGATTTAGGTTACGTGACTGCCTGGCCAAGAGCCACTCCAGTGGGTGGGAGGGCTGCGGAGGGTGTGGGAGGAGGAGTGGGGTTGCCAACTCAGGTTGGGGGAATTCCAGGAGGGTTTGGAGTGTCACCTGGGGAGGCAAAGGAGCTCAGGGGCGATGGGACACTGAGCGCTGTCGTCTGGAGGTCACTTACAGTCCTGGGGACTGGTCAGCCCCAACACCACTGCAGTCTTCCAGCCGACGCTGCTCGTGGTCCAGGTGGGTCCTGTTGCCCCCAAGGTCAGGAGTGGGACCAACCGTGGGCCCCCAGGCTGCCACCAGCTGTTTTTCTGTACTTCATAGAGAGGTTGTGGGCAATTTTAAAAGAAAAATGTATTTACATCCTTTGAGGTTGGGCTTTTTCACCGAGGCAAAATGTGGGTAATGCAGCTGAATCAGGATGGGCCGTCAGACATACCCAGTAATGTTGCAGCAGGATTTAGAAAGCAGAAATCTGGGACCAACCAATACAGAACTGCAGTATTAACTCGGCACCTACCTCAAGGTCAGGTTGTCTGCAGCAAGTGGTATGAACAGAGTTGCCAACCTCCAGGTTGCGACTGGCGAAAACAGCCCCATTGGCAGGTGGACTCTAAGGCATTATGCCTCACAGAAGGCCCTTCTTCCCCCAGCTCACCCTTTTGGGTCTCGCCCCCAAAATCCCCAGGTATTTTCCAACCCAGATCTGGTAACCCTAACTATGCACTACTCCGCCCCAGAGTCCCTGTCCTCTTGCCAAGCGTCTTTCTGTGCCCTCTAAGCTTTGCAAAAAGTCCTCCTGGGCCGTTCAGGGGTGTGCGGGCGTCATGCAGGTAATGTGTGGACGTCCTTCCACTGGATTGCCTTTGCCAGTTGAAGCCGTTTCTTCCACCTTGGGGGTATCCATGGGAGTGGCCGGTGCCAGGCAGGTGCGGGGCCTTCCAAGTGGGGCCTTCCTCTGCCTCTCAATCTATCTTGGGCTTCTGCCACAGCCCCCTCCCAGTTTCCCACTTGAAGCCATGGAAACCCTGTGTGTGTGTGTGTGAGGTGGGGGGGGTTCCCCTCCCAGCCTTGTGTGGGGCTGCAGCCCGGCAAAGCAGAGTTGGGCTTGTTCAGGAGTAGCAAGACTTCCTCCCGCTTGGCCTGGGCCCACGGCAGGGACAGCCCAAAGTTGTCTGCTCCAACCAATGTGTTGAGTCGAGGGGAGATGGGGAGGGGGGGCTGCAGGAGGCCTATGCAACGAGAGCCAAGGCTGGTGGGGGTCTGGTTGCCAACACTCCTGGGATTTGGGGATGGGGCGTGGGGGGAACGGGGGCCTCAGTGGGGCTCTGTGCCACAGAGCCCTGCCCTCTCCATTTTCTCCGGGGAATCTAACCTGTGTTTGGAGACTAGGAGCTATCATTCCGGGGATCCTCCCCAGGTGCCAGCTGGGTTGGCATCCCTGGCTGAGGCAGGCGTGGACGGGGCTGACCCTTTCCCCTCCCCCAGACAGAGCAGAGCCAGGTGGAGGAGCTGCGGCTGCGCCCAGTCGTGTCCCATGCAAAGCGGCCGCTGCCAGTGACGGAGGGCATCGTGGAAGTCCGCTACAAGAACAGCTGGGCCCAAATTTGTGACGAGAACTGGAGCAGCCAGAACAGCCGGGTCGTGTGTGGCCTGCTGGGCTTCCCTGCTGAGAAAAAGGTTAACCGGAATTTTTACAGGTGAGTCAGGCCCTCACGGAAGACCCCTGGTCTGGGGCGGGGGGGGCGGGGCGGGGGGGGGGGCGGGCCCAGCATCCTGATGAGGCTGACGTGGCCACGCTGTCCCCAGAGTGAGCTCAGCTCTGTGCGAGTGGCCCTCCCCCTCGGTCTCATCTTCACAACAACTCAGCGAGGTAGGCACAGAGAGGGAGGACGTGCCTGCTCCATGGCCACCGAGGCTTCACGGCCAAGCAGGGGGGAGACCTGGCCCCCAGGGCATAGGGGAAGAAAGGGCCCGGGAGAGGAGGTGGCCCAGCTGGAACTGCAGCCCCAGGCCGGGTGAGGAGGCCCCGGGCCCTCTCTGCCTGAAACAGCCCTCTTGGGGGAGGCTCAAGTATCCTGGGCGGGGTGGGGGGGCTACAGAGGAGCTTTTGCCACGTAGAGAATAGCAGCAGCCCACACCCATTGCGTGCTGGAAAGACAGCCTGACTAACTAGCGGGGGGGGGGGGGGGGGCTCAGCCTGTCTTGATTTGAAGCAGCCCCTCTCCAGCCTCTGTGTGCCGAGGGCTCAGCTCCGAGCAAACTACGCCCGACACGCAGGACACGGGGGGGCGGGGGGGATTGCAGGCAGCAGGAGGAACACTGTTTTCAATTGGGCCCCACACCATTTGAAAGCCCCCCCCCCCAACTCTAGTGGCCGGCTCAGGGTCAAGAGCCTGGAAGTGGCGTTCTGTGGAAGGAAGGGGGCTCGCGTGGGGCATCGCAGGGAGAGCCGGTCTGTGGACTCCCACTGTGAGACTCTTGGGATCCCAACTGAGGGCCCAGCTGCCGCCTCCCCCTTAAGAAGCTCCTGCTGACTTTTCCAGGCGGTTCAAGCGAGCAGCCAAGGCGACGAAGGGCAGGAGGAAGGCAGGCCTGGGCAGGAGGAGGTAACAGGGCCAGGCGGGCCCTGCAGTGTTGGGCTGCCAGTGCCCCCTGGTAACGCCAGACCCCCCTGAGGCTTCTCTGTGGGATGGGCCCAAGCTGCCCAGCGGGCAGAACCATCCGGGCTGGATCGAGTGGCTTGAAATCCAGCCAAGAACACAGGATGAACTTCCGCCCCAAGCCCCCCGCCCTGCATGCTGGGCCTCCTTCGGGGGGGCAGGCCGGCCGGCCGGCCGCCCAGCTGCTCCCCTTTGGCTTGGGAGGAGTGAGGTTCATCCGGGAAGCCCAGGGCGCCGCTGACCTGCTTGGGATCGGGGCTGCCGCTTCCTCTCTGCCTCTCGGGCCGCCTGCAAAGCTGGGGTGGGGGCTGCGGGTGGCCTTTCTGCTGCTGGCAACCTCTCTGTGCCACCCAGCCCTGTGGCAGGCCTGTTTCGGCCCAGGAGGGGCCAGGGCCCGCGGTCTTTTGGGGAGGGGGAGGGTCTGTTTTGAGGGGCTTTCTATTCCCCACCTGTGGCTGTGTCTAATTGCCAGCTGTGCAAAGGAATCGCTGGTGTGGGGCAGGATTAATCCAATGCTTCTCTCCATAACAGTAGGCTTATCATATGTACCGGTTTGACTGGGACAGTTCTGGGGCGAGGGGGGGGGGGGGGCAAAGCTGCTGGCTGTCATGGCGTCTGGTCCAGTTAATAATCTGTCCTGGGCCATCAAGTCCAACCCCCTGGAATGCAGGAACACATAATTACAGAACTCCTGACAAATGACCATCCAGCCTCTGTTTAAAAACCTCCAGACTCCACCACACTCCAGGGTAGCGCATTCCACTGTCTAACAGCCCTGACGGTCACAAAGTTCTTCCTGATGTTTAGGTGGAATCTCTTTTCCTGCACCTGGAATCCATCGCTCATTGTCCTAGTCTCTGGAGCAGCAGAAAACAAGCTTGCTCCCTCACCAACATCCCTTCAAATATTTAAACATAGCGATCATGTCCCACCCACCCCCCTTAACCTTCTCTTCTCCAGACTAAACATCCCCAGCTCCCTAAGCCTCTCTTCATAATCTATGGATTCCAGACCTTTGATCAATGACCCGTTCCAGCATGTCAATATCCTTCTTGAATTGTGGTGCCCAGAACTGGGCACAGAATTCCAGGTGTTCCTCCCTCGCCCCGCCCCCAGCCTCCATTTGGCCCAGGAGCTTCCAGCAGCCCATCTCTGCTCATTCTCTGGCCAACAAGGTTTCCCCTCTCTGCTGGCACCTCCCTCTCTTGGAGAGTCATAGGTAATAGTCTTGTTTAACCCTCCCAGGAGGGGCGAATCTGCCAGCAGCCGGCTAGCTGTCCCCGTGTGTTCTTATGAGATGATGGCCGGCTGGCCTGCCTCCGTGGCAGCCGAGGGCCCAGCAGTGAGCAGGCCAGCCTGTCCTGTGTGGAGAGGCAAGTGGCAGGCCGGCCACGCAGTGCTGAGGAGGAAGAGGGCAGGCCATTCAGAAACAGGACGGAAGAGGAGCCCCGCCGCCGCTGGTAGCATCCTCGGCAGGAGGCCACGTGTAGGGTCAGGGGAGGCTGAACTTTGCCGGCCAGCTGGTTCCTTTCACCCCAGTTGGGGACCAGATCTGGCCAGCTGCCAGAGGGTGTGAATGGGGAGGAACAAGCAAGGAATGGAGGGGCAGGCAGTGGGGTGGGTCAGCAGGTGAGTGCGAGAACCCGACAGACATGAATGGGAGTCTGGAAAGAGCTTCCAGACAAAGGCGACACTGTGCAGGGGCCTCTCCCGGGCCGTTGGGAGGGGGGATGACTCACCCTCCGGCACTGCGTGCTGACTGGCTGTGGAGACGGCCGAGAGGGACAGCTTAGTGCCAGGGACCACCTCAGCCTCAGTGGGCGACCTCCCTCCGGCCAGGAGGCTGCCAGAGGCCTGCAGCCAGACCTCAGTGGCTTTTCCGCCAACCCTTTTCCTTCTAGGCACACACCGTGATGTCTCAGGTGTGACATGTTCTTAACATCCCAAACGGTGAGAGGGATTTTCTAGACCTGATGAAGTCACAGGCCAAGTGGGGTTAAGACAGGCACAAGGGAGTCCTCCGTGCTACATGGACTGCCACGTCAGATGTGGCCACAGCCGCTGGCTTTCCATTCCCGGGAGGTGGACAGAAGGCAGCTGTTGGAGCAGAGGCACAGTTGGAGGCAGGGGAGACCCCGCAGTTCGCTTCATTCCCCGCTTTTCTCCCAGCCCCTGCTGCACTCAAGGCAACCCACAAAGTTTTATACAAAAGTTACAGTTGGTACTAAAAATGACAACTTTGGCGCTAGGAGGGGTTTGAACGGCTCCTGTCCCCTCTGGGCGGCTGCACTGGATGGTGGCCCATGAACTACTTCTCGTGCCACGTGGGACATCTCAGCAGTGATGAGGTGCAGCAGCCCCACGTAAACACATCTGTGTGCTCATCTGGACTGCAAAAAACAGGCAGTTTGAGGCTCGGATACTTCATGGACTGGAGCCCTCATGAGAGCCAAAATGCTCGTGACCGAGGCCGTGGGGCTCTCGGTGGGCTTTAAAGTTGTTGTGAGTCTGATTAGGTGTGCAGCATGGTGCCCCCTCCCCCGAGCCTTTGCAGGTGTACAAACAGCACCTGCTTGCGCAGTGGCACTTTTTGGGGGGGGGGGGGGAGGTCCTTCAGCTAAGGAATCGGGCAAGGGCTGAGGGCCAGATCTTCTGTCCTGAGCGGTATGCTTGGAGAAACCAAGAGGGAAACTGCTCGGAGTGCAAAATGAATTCCCACGACTAAGTGTGGAAAAATGCTCTGGGCGGGGGCAGCGCGAGGGGCCTGGGAGTGCCAGGGGGGCGGGGCAGGGAGGCAGGTGCCTGGGCTGAGGCCGCCTCCGTGCCCTCCTTGGCACCTGGTGAGGGGAGTCTCTGGCTGGCCAGTGTTAGACACAGCAGGCTGGGGGCAAAAGGCACGGGTCTCATCCAGCCAGGGGGCTTGCGTCGAGCGGGCAGAGCTGGGCCAGCAAAGGGGTTTGGGGAGATGCTTGCAGATGGGGGAGGGGAGGGGCCCTTGGGGGGCTCCTTCACTGTTCGCTTCTGTTTTCCAGGCCAGCCCCCAGGGCTCAGCCCCGGCATAGGCGCAGGGAAGGCTTTAGAGGTGTCAAGAGGTAACGTGAGCCCCGCTGCCCCCTGGGAGGTGTGCAGCCAGGAGGGCCCTCAGGCCGCTCTGCAGAGGAGCCGCTCGAGGACAGCTGGAGGCTGTTCAGCAGAGGAGCAGCTGAAGCCCCGCCCCCCGCCCTTGCTAGGCCTCCAGAGTTCCCAGCTCCCGCGTGGTGGTGTGGGGCCTGGTGGATCTGCACCTGAGCTGAGGGGGTGGCCCCAGGACCTTCCTGGCCCTGTTAGGGCTCTGGTGCGGTGCTGTTTCCTGGGCTGAGAGGTGCCTGCTGAGCCTCCCCGTCCCTGGGTCGTCTCCATTCCTCAAGTGAGCGTCTCTTGGGGCACGGGGGTCCGAATGCCAGGCCTCAGTGCAAAGGAGAGTTCCCCGGCCAGCTCCGCTTCCCTCCCCGCCTCCTGACCGGCCCTTTTCCTTGCAGGCTGTATGCGCAGCGACACCCGCTGAACTACCGGCTGCACTCCGTGTCCTGCCTGGGGAACGAGGCCCACCTCTCCCTGTGCTCCTCCCAGTTCTACAGGGGCAACGCCACTGGCGCCTGCAAGGGCGGGATGCCCGTGGTGGTGGGCTGTGTGCTGGGGCCCCTCTTTGCCACAGGCAATGCCCAGAAGAGGCAGCGGCAGCAGCGGCAGGGGCAGGTGAGCCCACCCCGGTCTTAGGTGAGGGCGGGGGGGGGGGCAGCCTCTGTCCCCAGGGCCCTGAACTTCCCGGTCTTGCCCGCAGAAGCGCATCCGACTGAAGGGCGGGGCCAGGCCTGGCGAAGGGCGGGTGGAGGTGCTCAAGAACAACGAATGGGGCACCGTCTGCGATGACCGCTGGAACCTGATGTCAGCCAGCGTCGCTTGCCGGGAGCTGGGCTTTGGCAGCGCCAAGGAGGCCCTGACGGGGGCACGCATGGGCCAAGGTGAGTCTGGCTGGCACGCGCCACTCTGAGCCACAAGGCTGGGGGTGGGAGCTTAACCCCCCACCCCCCTCCCCACACCAAGTTTTTCCCTGTTCTGAAGAGTCGTCCTGGCTTTCCTGCGAATGAGCCCCGGCCCTGGCCTGCCGGCTCCAACCCACCGGTTATAAGACACGGTGACTGCCTGGGGCTGGGTGGCTCAGTAGTAGAGCGTCTTCTTGGCCCCCATACAGTTAAATCCCCGGCATTGCTGATGGAAAGGGTCAGGTTGGAGGAGGTCGTGAAGGACCCCTGCTCCCCGAGACCCTGCCCTTGGGGGAGGGAGGGAGGCCCGGCTGGGTGCACAGCCGCCTTGTAAGTGACCCGGCCTGCCAGCTGCCCTGATGGAGTTGGAAGTGGTGGGCTTCTTGGGAGCCTCTCCTCTTTCCTCTCTCCCCGGCAGGGATGGGCCCCGTCCACATGAACGAGGTGCAGTGTGCCGGCTCTGAGAAGTCGCTGTGGAGCTGCCCACACAAGAACATCACCCAGGAGGACTGCAAGCACTCGGAGGACGCCGGTGTCCGCTGCAACATCCCCTACATGGGCTACGAGACCACGGTTAGCTGGGCCACGCACAACCCTGGGCAGGGGCCCCGCCTCTTCCTGCCCCCCTGGAGGAAGGGCCCCCACTCGCCTGCAGCCTGCTGAGCTGGGGGCTGGTCTCCCCTGCCCAGCTGGGCCCAGGACCCGGGCAGTCCTCCTCTTGGAGTGGCTCCAGCAAGGTGCGGATGGAGGCAGCCCCCAGCCCCAAAGTAGCTCCACCTCGGCTGCTGCTGCTGCCCCCCCCTTCCCCAAGAGGGAGGATTGCCAAGTCTAGGTTGGGAGATACCGGGAGAGTTTGGGGTGGAGCCTGAGGAGGGGGTGGGGGGCTTCAGTGGGGGGGGGGGGAACGCCCGAGAGTTTGCTGTCCAAAGCTGCCATTTTCTCCAGGGAAACGGATCTCTGGCATTTCCAGATCTGCAGCCCCCCACCCCCACCCCCTGCCAAGAGGTCGCCCTCCTCATGTGAAGTGGGGAATCTGGGGGGCCGTTCAAGGGCGGGGGGCACAGGAGAAGAGGTGCTGCTGCTTTGGGGTGTCGGGTGGAGCCCTGTTTCTACTCCTCCTCCAACCAGGGATGAAAACCCCGGGGCAGGCTGGGGGGAGCCGTGGAGGGCCAGGCCCTGGCTGGGGTCAAGCGGGCGTTTGCCTGCAGAAGAAGAAATTGGCTTTGTGGAGGGTGTGTGTGGGGGGGGGACTGGGCCCACGTGCCCCCCAGAACCAGTCCTTCAAAGTGCGCGTCTCTCACCCTGGCCCCCCAAAACCTTTGTGTCTGGCCCTCAGGAGGAACTGGAGTTTGGACCCACGGTTGTGGTTTCCCTGCCCTGCCCAGGCTGTGCTGTGAGGAGGAGGAGGGTTTGACACAGGGGTCGGGGTGGGGGGGGTGAGGTCCCTGCTCCAGGCCCCCACCCCACCCCACCCCGGGGGCCACAGGAACTTTTCCAGGTTCTTTAATCAGCAACTGGATACTGTTACAATATCACAATATCAACATCTCTGCAACACCAGTTGTCGTCGTTTTTAAAAAAAGCCACTCTACCTATAAATGGGAAGGCACAAAATCTCTGCCACAGAAGGGCCCAGAGAGGGCTGGGAATCGGAGAACCTCCTTTGCAGGGCATTATGAGACGGCCGACTGACCCACGCTGTGGGCAGCAGATGCTGCCGGAGGGATGGGAGGGGGAGGGAGAAATGGCTGCTGCGCGGATAGTTGGGCTGGCATCTGGAGGAACCACACGGGGCCTGCCGGGAGCCTCCTGGCTCGAGTCTGGTGTCTGCACCGCCAGTGGGGACACCAGGAGAGTCTGGTCCAGTGGTGCGCCAGGCCCTGTTGGGCTCCGGACCATGCTGCATGTGTGCGGGGGAGGGGGCCAGGCTTTTCCCCAGGCCGTTTTCTCAGACCACAGTGGCCGAGGGAGGGGGCAGTTGGTTCAACTGGTGCCAAATGTAACCTGAAGTTTGGCCTCAGGGTCAAGCACGGCTGCCCACCCACGCACCCCGGGCCAAGGGTGTTTGCCAGCCCCTGTTGGCACAAGCAAGTGGGCATGGAAGAGGGGAACAGAGGGCCGCAGATGGGGTTTCATCAGCCCTGCTTGAGTCACTGCCGGGGGCACCTGTGCTGCAGTTGAAGGTCCAGACCCACTCCCCCACCGTGCAGTAGCCTGTCCTGCTTGCCTGCCTGCGCCCCCCCCCCCCAGTTCTTCCTGCCCTTGTGTGACCAGCTGTCAGAGGAAGGGGGAAATGCCTGGAACACCAACCCTTGTGGGTCCAGCTCTGCCCCCTGTGTAGTTCCTAGGCTGCCTCCAAGTGGGGCACACACTGGGCAAAAACCTTGGGCCTCTGTTGAGGGAGGAGTTTGGGGGGTGGGCTTGCTTAGACCAGACAGGCCAAGAAGACAGCGGATTGGAAAGCCTCAGGCTGGGTGTGAGGGGAGAGGAGCTCCCCGGGGAAATGTGTGCGCACGCAGGGGGGGGGGTGTTGTTTGAGGGGCCCAGTGGCAGAGGGGGCTTCCCCAGTAGGAGCTGCTGGCTCCCCAGAGACCCTGATCCCCCCCCCTCTGCCACTCCCTTTCTCCACAGATCCGCCTCAGCATGGGCCGCAACCGCTTTGAGGGGCGGGTTGAGGTGGCCCGGGGGGCTGGGAGCTTAACGAGGTCTCACCCAGCCCGGTGGGAGCTTGGATCTGGTGGCGCAGAGGCTGGGGAGACCCCTGGAGAGCCACGGTGGCGTGCGATCGCCAGCTGGAGCACTGGGGCTTACGCCAGCAGCGGCTTACTAGAGAGCAAGTGGAGGTACCCGATGCCTGCCTGCACTCGCGTGGCTCCCGAGCGGGCTTCCGGGCTAAGCTCTTGGCTGCTGGGCTGCCCTCTGCGCTGCGCTGCCTGCATCCCTCTGCCTCTGTGGGGACCCGGGCGGGGCAGGGGGGGCACGCAGGCTCATTCCCTGCAGGGCTTCTCCACAGATCCGGATGGTCGGTGGCCGCACGGTGTTTGAGGGTCGCCTGGAGGTGAAACACGCTGGTAGGTGGGGCACGGTTTGCAGCTCGGGCTGGAGCACCACAGAAGCCATGGTGGCATGTCGGCAGCTCGGCCTTGGCTATGCCATGCATGCTGTGACGGTAGGTGGAGGGCCAGCGTGTGCGGTCTGTAGCCAGCAGGACGCATGGAAGGGGCAGGGGGAGGGCTTGGGAGGGGAGCGGTGCCAGCAACTTGCAACAGGAAATGCATGTTTGCATGCTGATGCCGAACACTGCTCACGACATGTCGGGGGAGAGGGAGAAATGGGGTGGGGGGAGGCGTGGGTCACTCCCCTGACCGGGCTGTGGTGTGCTGTCTTTCCAAGGAGACCTGGTACTGGGATGCCAGCAACGTGACAGAGATGGTGCTGAGCGGTGTGAAGTGTGCGGGCCACGAGATGACGTTGAGCCACTGCCAGCGCCACGACACCCTCACCTGCCGCAAGACGGGCCCCCGCTTTGCTGCTGGGGTCATCTGCTCTGAGAGTGAGCTTTGTGGTTGGGGGGTCGGACGCTGGGCCTCCCCAGGGCGGGCTGCAGGCCGGTTGGAGGCATTCTGGGCTCCCGTCCCATCTCTGCTCTGGCCTTTGGGATCCATGAGGGCAGAAGCCGGCTGAGGCTGACTTTTGGGTGTCCTCCTGCCAGCCAGCCAGCCAGGCCTTTGCCCCCCCCTTTTGCCTTTCCTGCAGAGGCACCTCTGCAGAGCGCCCTTTTGGCCTCCTGCAGCAATCCCTGCTCCATTGCCTCCCTGCAGCTGCCTCCGACTTGCTGCTCCATGCTCCGTTGGTGCAAGAGACGGCATACATTGAGGATCGCCCTCTACACATGCTCTACTGTGCTGCAGAGGAGAACTGCCTGTCAAGCAGTGCCCGCAAAGCCAACTGGCCCTACGGGCACCGGCGCCTCCTGCGTTTCTCTTCCCAGATTCACAACAATGGCCGGGCAGACTTCCGTCCCAAGGCAGGGCGCCACTCTTGGGTGTGGCACGAGTGCCACGGGTAAGGAGTGCTACGAGGAGGGTGGCAGTGGTGCCCTGGACACGCCGGAGACTGAGCAGAGCTCAGCTGAACTAGTGACCACAAGGAGGATGGGAGGGCCTTCCCCACTCTGATCCTGGACTCCCCTCCCCGCCCCAGGCACTACCACAGCATGGACATCTTTACCCACTATGACCTCCTCACGCCCAACGGCACCAAGGTGGCCGAGGGACACAAGGCCAGCTTCTGCCTGGAAGACACGGAGTGCCAGGAAGGTGGGTGAGGGAGGGCTGGCTGGCTGGGCAGGGTGGCCAGGGAGGGGCTGCATTGGGAGAGCCCCCTGGGCCCTTTCAGACCAGGTGTGGAAAGAAGCCTGCCCTAAAGAGCTCCCTCCTTGCCACAGCTGTGAAGCCGCTTGCCTGGGCCCCACGTGGTCATGACTGGAGAAAGCGGAAAGCCAGAGGCAAAACCTGATGCCCGTTTCTCCCCCACCCCTGGTCCTTTCCTCTGACAGATGTGGGCAAGCGGTACGAGTGTGCCAATTTTGGGGAGCAGGGCATCACCGTGGGCTGCTGGGACCTCTACCGGCACGACATTGACTGCCAGTGGATCGACATCACAGACGTCCGGCCCGGGAATTACATTCTGCAGGTCAGCCACTGCAGAGTCAAGCGGGACCCCTGGAGCCCCGTGAGCCGGAAGGCGGGCGGCAGGAGGGGGCTCCTTCTCCACCCCCAGCAGGATCAGCGGGGGGGGGGGGGTGCACGGAGTTTCCCCACCAGCCGCTTGGGCTTTGCCATTCAGAGGGGGGGGGGTCAGTCTGGAGAAACGGCCTGGGGTGCTCAGGCTGCCTTGAGAGCAGAGGTGCCCCTGGCCCAACAGCCTGTTTTTCCCACAGCCCCAAAGGCGCCCTCCTCCCTGGGGCTGATCTCCTTTGACCCCCAGACCACCTTTCACTGGGGAAGCAGAGGAGTGGGGGGGGCCCTCCAGCAGTCCCTTGCCTTCTCTGGCTCAGCATCTGGAAGGGGGTGGTTTCACTCAGACTGCTGCCTGGCTGTGGGGTGGAGGGAAGGCTTCTGCAGGTCAGGCAGGGGTTCTGAGCCCAGCCATGGGCAGCAGGTGTGGGGGGGGGGCCTTGGGGGTCCCTCTGAGCGCTGGCTGATGTTCCCCAGGTGGTGATCAACCCCCAGAACGAGGTGGCAGAGAGCGACTTCACCAACAACGCCATGAAGTGCAGCTGCAAGTACGACGGCCACCGCATCTGGGTGCACAGCTGCCACATCGGTAGGGCCCAGCTGCTAGGCGGCCTCCCGGCCCAAGGGAGAGGGTTGGGGGCACAGAAGAGACACTGGGGCCTCGGGGGGGGGGGGGACCAGGCTAGAGCCCCAGGTGGGAGAAGGGGAGCCGTTGGGGCTAAGAGTGGCTGACCCTCTCCTGTGGTCCCCCTGCAGGTGATGCACTCAGCGAGGAGGCCAGCAGGCGCTTGGAACAGTATCCCGGACAGCTGAACAACCAAGTTGTGTAGGCCGCAGCAACCAGGCCACCGCCTGCTCCTGGGCCGCAGACAGCCTGCTCATGCTCCAGCCGCGTCAGGCAGGGCTGGAGTGGCACATTGGCCCAGCCACCTGCCCTCTCCTGAACCCACCAGCCAGCAGCTGATCCAGCGTGGCCCTGGAGGAGCATGGGGCCAAGCAGGCTGGCACGAGACTGCAGGATGACCCAGGTCTGGACCACACACACCCACCCACACACACACCTGCCAATGGGTGAGGCTGGGCCTGGGCAGCAAGGGGAGGCCGTCAGGGGAGGGGGCTCCCCTCCCAGGCACCGCCGTCCACTGGGCCTTTCCTTCAAACAATGCTTGTCAGGGCTGTTTTCTATATAAAGTGTTAAATTTTTTTGCCCCAACCTGTCTCCTGCTTAGTTATATTTTTTTTTGGAGGGGGGGGGGGTCCCTCAAACCCAGAAAGGCCTTGCCAGGCAGGGGAGGGCACAGGGTGCTCCCCAGCCTTCAGCAAGCCAGCAAGGAGGGCAGGCTGGGCAGAGCCCCTTGCCCCACAACTCCACCCCTCTGTGGCCCCAGCAACTGGAGCCAGGAGAAAGAGCTCTGGAGCACAGCGGTGGGTGGGGAGGTGGCAGCCTGGGCCCCCTGGCCCCTCTCCGCTGCAACCGCTTTGTGTTCCTGGGAATGTTTTCTTTCTAGGCTGCGTTGAGCAGAGAAGCAGATTCCTCTGCAGAAGGTGAAACGAGGCCTGGCCGCTCAGAGGGGTCAATGGAGATGCCCAGTGGAGACGACGGGGCCTTCTCTGGCTTGCTCTGAACTTTAACCCAACCCTCGGCCCCTCCTCCCCTCCGGCAGCACAAAGAGCAGCAGGCACTGAGCAGAGCCAGGAAACTGGAACATCTGGGGAGGCAGACGTGAAAACACAAAACTGCTGACTAAAGAACGGCACTCTTTCTGGCACGATGGGTCAGGGAGGGGAAATGTCCGCTTCCCCTGAGGAATACTTTTATAAACCTTCCTCATGTGTCTTTTTACTGAAAGTATTTCTCAGGGGAAGCCAGAACTCGAGAGGCAGGCGAGACCAGAGGGAAAAGCCCCCCACCCCCCCAATCCCAGATCTGATGTCTCCAGACTCCTTTGGAAGTGGGCCATATGGAAGTGGGCAAGAGGGGCTCAGCCCCACTGCAGGGTCTCACCAGAGTCACAGCACAGGCCCCCCTCCCTCCCCCAGCCCCCAAAACCATGGCTTCCAAAAGCAGACAGGAAGGCAAATGCTGCCTGTTGGAGGGGGTGGCTGGCCACTGGCCCCCGACCATGTAGCTGGAGACAAGGGGAAAGGCCTACAGCATCACCCCAGCACCCGGCTGACACCCTCTGCCACATGCCCCTCCCTGCTGTGGCCGGATGTGGCCAGCCACGATTTGCTCAGTCTCCTTCAAGAAAGGCAGACAGCCCTCTGCCACGGCTACCCCAGGGAGGCAACCGTCCCTTTGGGGATGGGGAGGCAGGCTTACCTGCCACCACACACCCCTCCCCAGCCCCACTCCCTCCAGTCAGCATCCAGCCGTTGCGCCCACAAGTCAGAGCCCTTCCCAGAGCCCCCCTGAGAGCCTCTGCCGGGGCGTCAGCAGCTGCCTTGGGAAGGCCGGAAACGCGGCTCTAGCAGGGAGAGCCTGAGAAGACCAGGGAAGCTGCTATGCCAGGAGAGCCGGGGCTCATGGGCCGGGTGCTGATTCACAAGCACATCAACAACTGTCAACAACTGCACCACACAGAGCACAAGACGCTCACCAAAGCACACCAAAGGAGCTGGCAAAACCCATCTTGATTCAAGTGTCATTTTATTCCTTCAGCAGAACACATTTCACAATCTGGACCTCCTGCACCACTGAACGAGCAGAGAGACCATGACGGAGTCTGCCCTGACCCACTCTCACAGCTGGGGGTGTGTGCGTGCGCGTCCATGCAGCCACCACCCAACTGGAGACTGGGCACCTCTGAGCGGAGAGAATCACCCGCCGAGGCGGTCGCTGCCATGCTCCTTGCGGCCGACCAGCCCTGCAGCTCCAGTCCGACAGCTGTGGATTCCTTCCTCCTCCAGGCAGCCCCAGTGCGCAAACCCCCCCCCCCCCCAAATTCGTCTCTCAGGGCAGCCTCCTCTGGCTTTGGTTCTGCGCAGATAGACTCCTGTCCAGTCTCCAGTACTCTTATCACAGAGGACTGGTGAGAGGAGGGGGCCCCCCCCCCCCCCCCGCAAAGAAAAAGGTTGAACTTCCTTGGGGCTCAAGCTGCCATCTGGCCAACAGCAGAAAGGAGGCCGCCCAGGTGTCAAGGAGGGGGTCCAGCCCCACCAACCCCCCAGGCTGGGCAAGAGGGCAGCAGAGAGGGGGACAACCCAGCCCTGCATCCAAGACAGAGTCCACCTTCCCCAGCCAACGCCTCCCGCCCTACTCTGTGGCCTCGGGGGTGATCGTCAGCGGCAACGACTGAGAACCACGCCGCACCAGCAGCTCCAAGTGGGGCTGCGTCCGCACAGCCGTGTAGACGTCTTCTGCCCGCCGAGACGGCTGCCCGTTGATTTCCATCAGGATGTCACCTGCCCTGAGTCCAGCCCTGGGGAAAGGCAGAAGGGAGGCAGGGTGGGGGCGGGAGAAGGACATCCTGTCTGGCTGCAGGTGGGGAAGAGGGGAGGGGCAGGCACCCAAGACTGCCCCCTCCCCCGCAGGGCAGGCGAGAGGGGAGTCCAACACTTACTGATGAGCCGGAGAGCCAAGGATCACCTTGTGGATCAGGACGCCATGAGGCACGTCAGGGAAGGCTGGATCTCTCAGCCTCAGCTCAGACAGGATACTATGGAGGGTAGGCAAGAGACCACCAGATCAGCACCTCACGAGCCACGGAGGCTGCCACTGCACGGCCAGAGAGTGCTCCCCGTGCGCACTCCTCCAGGGCTGTGTGTGGCTTGCATCAAACCTCTGGAGTGCCTTGGCACAGCCACTGCCAGCCTCGTCTCCTCAACAGCCTTCTGCTCTTGGCAGTGTGATTCGCCCCGAAGGAAGAGGGCAGACTCAGTCGTGTTCTCCAAAGCGGCCCCCTGGGTTTTTGGGAGCCTCTCCCTGGGGCTCCCCGTCCTAAAAGCACCACGAAGCTGCCCATTTTGCAGAATGAGAAACCAGGCCCCAAAGCGAGCAGCCAGCCCCGACCCAAGAACAATGCAGCAGAAGCCGCCGCCAGCGCCACTTGGCTGACAGGCATGCAAAGAGCCAGACTGGTGGCGGGGTGCCCCTGAGGTTCCTCTGACTGGCAGCAGCTCTTTCGGGCCAAGGTTCTCCACATCACCTTAAGTCTTGCCCTCTCCTCTGGAGATGCTGCAGGGGACAGAGGTTGGGACTCTCCGTGCACAAAGCAGGAGCTCTAATGCCAAGGTGGGGGAGGGGGGCTCTGCCTGTCCCTTCGTCTCCACACACAGCTATGATGCCAGCAGCCAGAAGGCAGAGGGAGGCCTTGAGAAGAGAAACCCACCAGAATAAAGTTTCTCTAACTCCCCTGCTCTTTGCCTCCCTCTAGCAGGGCCCGAAGCTCCTCCCCGAGAGCCAGCGTGGTGTGGTGGTTAAGAGAAGGTGGATTCTAATCTGGAGGACCGGGCTTGATTCCCCACTCCTCCACCTGAGTGGCAGAGGCTTATCTGGTGAACCAGATGTGTTTCCGCACTCCTACATTCCTGCTAGGTGGCCCCAGGATAGTCACAGTCCTCTAAGAACTCTCTCAGCCCCACCTACCTCACAAGGTGTCTGTTGTGGGGAGAGGAAGCGAAAGGAGATTGTAGGCCACCTTGAGTCACCTCCCAGGAGAGAAAGGTGGGGTATAAATCCAAACTCCGCCTCTTCTGCCACACAGACCCTGGTGCGTCTTGTTCTACTGCTCTCACCTTCCACCCTATTCTATTTCCTTGGTTTTCCTGTAGGCGTTTTCTCACCCTCCTCTCGCTTTATCTTTCCTTGGCCTATCTGTGACTTAGTCTCAAAGTCTCCCTCTTTCCCGCGCTTGTAACCTTTGGCCCTGTTGCTCAGCCCTTCCCGAAAGAGCGACCCAGCGCTCCCAGGGCAGCGTCACGGCATCCCAGGGGGATCCTTTCCTTTAGGAAGCAGGCGTTGCTGGGACTATTTTAGAGTTTTTAAACAGCCCCCACCTTGGAGCTTCCGCCAGGTGTGTAGAAAAATGCTGCTCATGCATACGCTGTCTCCTGGGGCAAACTTTTCAATCCACACCAACAACGTTGTTCAGAATGAGATAGAATAATGGTTTTGAACCATACAGATTTCAGGAGCTGCAACCTGCTGATGCCGCAGGGCAGGAGAGGGGAGGGGAGAGATGGAGCATCCAGCCACCCCAGACTCCTGCTCACCTGGGGGTCAGGGTCAGCATCATTACTCCAATGTAGCGGCGCTTCCCCTCTGTGCTGCCAAACCAGGGGCCTGCAGAGGGAAAGGCAGTCAGCGAGGGGGTGCTGCGATCCGCCTACCTGCCACACCCAGCCCCCATCAGCACAAAGACCCCAGCCGACGTCGTCTTGCCCCAAAAGCCCAGAGTGGCAACAGCCGGGAACACCATTGGAAAGGCCAACATCCACTCGGCATGCTGAGGCATCAAAGGGACAGCATTGAGGTCACCGTAAGAGCAACGTTGTTTGGAGGTGCCATGGTCCTCCCCCACCTCACTCCAGGACTGAGCCCAGGCCCCATCCAAGTAGACCGTCAATGTAACAGGAGAGTGGGGGAAATTCAGACCTCGTCCCCTCCCCACACGCACCCGTACGCTTCCCCTCCTCCTCAAGGAAAGCCCGCAGCCGGTCAGAGGGGATGGCAAATGAGATCCCTGAAGTCACCTTCATTGTATTGACACCAATCACCTCACCGTCCTAGGAGAGGACAAAGTTACCTCAGCAGGCGGCACCTGGAGCCCTGCTCACTGGAAAAGCCACACAGGCTGGCTGGAAAGACCCAGCAGCACCCAGGGAAATGGGGCGGGGGGAGGGAAGGAGGAGGGGGCCCTGCAGCTGGCAGCATGAAACCCAAACCTCCAATCATTTGCTCCGGAGGGAAATCCTCCTGTTGCCCCACCACCACCAGTCACAAGAAACAGACATAGCCCTTCCATGTACACATCTGCAGAAGAAACTGCTCGCCGCCTATCGCACGCAGAACGTTAGAAACTTACCAGGTTGACCAGGGGGCCACCAGAGTTCCCAAACTGCAGAGAGTGGGAAACAAAGGTAATAATGAGGAACAACCCAAGAAAGCTCAAGTGAGCCAGCAGTGTGATGCAGCAGCTGAAAAGGCAGAAGCAATTTCAGGCTGCATCGACAGAGGAGAGACTTTGGGAGCTGGGTATGCTTAGTTTGATGAAGAGAAGGTTAAGAGGTAAAAAATCATGACAGCCATGTTTAGATATCTGAAGGGATGTCATGTTGGTGAGGGGGCGAGCGTGTTCTCTGCTGCTCCAGAGGCTAGGACCAGGAGTCATGGGTTCAAGGTGAAGGAAAAGAGATTCCACCCAAACATCAGGAAGAACTTCCTGACCGTCAGGGCTGTTCGACAGTGGAATTCACCGCCTCGAAGTGTGGTGGAGTCTCTTTCTTCGGAGGTTTTTAAAGAGAGGCTAGATGGCCATCTGTCAGGAGTGATTTGATTATGTGTTCCTGCACTGCAGGGGGTTGGACCTGATGGCCCTTGGGGGTCTCTTCCAACTCTAGGATTCTTTGACTCTAAGTCACTGGCCAGGCCACAGAAAGTGATAGCCCCACTTGGAGCGCTGTGCTCAGTTTTGGGCACCCCAATTTAACAAGGATGCTGACAAGCAGGGACATGTCCAGAGGAGGGCAGCGGAGACAGCAAGGGGTCTGGAGAGCCAGTGCTCTGAGGAGAGGCCGAAGGAGCGGGGAATGTTTAGCCTGGAGAGGAAACGACCGAGAGGTGATATGAGAACCATCTTCAAATTATTGAAAGACAGTTACGTACAGGGTGGGGCAGAGTTGTTTTTTGTTGCGCCAGAAGGTCAGACCAGAACCAACGGGTTGAAATTAAATCAAATGAGTTTTTGGTTAAACATCAGGAAGAACACCCTAACAGTGGAGGAGGCTTCCTCAGGAGGTGGGGGGCTCTCCTTCTTTGGAGAGCTTTAAGCAGAGGCCAGGCAGCCACCCGTAGCAAGGCTGACTCTGTGAACTCAGGCAGACCATGAGAGGGAGGGCAGGACAGGGGGAGCCAGTGCTCAGCTCTCGTGGTCCCTTCTTACATGCCCAGGATAACTCCACTTTGGGGTCAGGGAGGAATTGGCCAGAGATCCTATGCCTGTGGTGGCGAACCTCTGGCACTCCAGATGTTATGGACTACAATTCCCATCAGCCCCTGCCAACATGGCCAATTGTAGGAGCTGATGGGAATTGTAGTCCATAACATCTGGAGTGCCAAAAGTTCGCCACCACTGTCCTATGCCATCCTCTAGGCATAAAGCAGGGTTCACTAGGGGTGGGGGGAGGTAGCTGTGAATTTCCTATGTTAGGCAGAGGGTGGGACTGGTTGACCCTTGAGGCTCTTCCAGCTCCATGTTTCTAAGTGCACTGAGGGCTGTGTCCAGAATGGTAAGGCGGTCAAGAGCAGGTGGACTCTAATCTGGAGAACCGGGTTTGATTTACTACTCCTCCACATGAGCAGAGGAGTCTTATCTGGTGAACCAGATTCATTTCTCCATTCCCACACATTCCTGCTGGGTGACCTTGGACTAGCTGCAGTTCTCTCTGAACTCTCTCAGCCCCACCTGCCTCACCAGGTGTCTGTTGTGGGGAGAGGAGGGGAAAGGAGCTTGTCAGCCTTTTGAGTCTCCTTACAGGACAGAAAGTGGGGATATAAATCCAAACAAACCCAACCATGCAAAGAGGGCCCAAGCCCCTCACGTTCTGCAGATGCAATGCCCACAGGCAGGCCATAGCGAAAACCCCAGAGAGGTCCATATAAGGCATGGGGTCCTTACGTCTATGGCAGCGTCTGTCTGGATGTACTCCATGTCAGAAGCAGCCAGGCCCAGTTCTCGCCCTCCTCGCTGGACTGAGCTAACGATGCCGGATGTGACAGTGTTCTGGAGGGCAAAAGGGCTGCCCATGGCGACCACAAATTCCCCCTGGCGCACCTCTGACGAGCGACCCAAGGGCAAGGTGGGCAGGGGGCGCTGAGGAGAGAGGAACAAGCAAGCATCTGTGGTTGCAGCTGCCTTCGGCTAATGCCCCCACCCCAACTGCTGCAGCAGCGACCTGAAACAAAAGAGGGATTCCAGGGGGCGCACTATGGAGCAACACAGTGTAGTGCCACCCGATTAGTTTGTTCCTGGAAGGGCTGCCTTCCAACGTTGCATGCAGTTTGAAGCCTCCTGGTGCCGCTTCTTGAGGCATCCGTGCAACCCAGATTCTGTGTGTGTGGCTTTGCACTGCCCCAGCTTCCTGCCCCAGCCTAGGACAACAGGGGGGTTGGGAGACACCCCCCCCCCCGGCTTCGCTTGAGTAAAGCACCTTGGGATCTATCTTGATGGTGGCGATGTCAGCGACTTGGTCCACCTGCCGCACAACAGCATTGTAGAGCTCCCCACTGGCCAGGCGCACCCTCACTCGCCTGCGGTTTGCCACAACGTGGGCGTTTGTCACAATCAAGCCGTCTGCAGACACCACGAAACCAGAACCATTGGAGATGGGCAACTCTCGCCCTGAGAACGGATGCCTGGGGACAACAGGAGAAGGCGACAGGCAGTCATATGCTCCAAACGCACAACCCCGCACTATGCAAGGATGTAAATTACAGGGAGAAAGGTTCCAATTGGATATTGGGGGGGGGGGGGGGAATCACTGTAAGAGTTGTGCAAAAGTGGGATCAGCCACCCTGGGAGGGGGTGAGCTCCCGCTCACTGGCAGTCCTGAAGCAGCAGCTGGACAAACACTTGTCTGGGATGCGAGGCTGATCCTGCACTGACTGGCTGGCCCCTTCCAACTGTGTGCTTCTCAGCTGGAGCAGCCCAGCAAATGGCTCTCTTCCAGGCTGCACAGGCAGGAGAGCGGCTGCAGAAAAGCAGCGCCTCACAGAGGAACACCCGTCCAGGGCAGGAAGGGACCTGCCTCTCTAGGCCCTGAGGGAGGCCACCAAGAAGGCAAGCACACTTTCTTCCTTGGGTTGGGATGGGGGACAATTTTGCAGCAGCCGAGGATGGTGCCGGCAGTGGAGAGATGCAGAGAAGGTGAAAGATCCAAAACCGAGCAGAAGACCCCAAGTCACCCTTCTGCCGCAAGGGCGCATTCTTGCTATTTTGATGGCCTAGGTTATGGCAGCTGGTCATTTCCAGGGTGTCAGTCGTCACCTCCCAGAACTGGCCACCCATGCAGATGTGGGCCCTTCTGGCAGAGAAGCCCCAGAGCAGTGGCAGATTCTGCGTTCAGGTGCTGCAAAGCACTGGCATATCTGCCCCCACGATGGGCACAGTTGCCCCTTTCGCAGATGTTACAGGAACGGGTGTCAGTGGGCCCTTGTGCTGCATCCACAATTCTACCCCCCCCTCCCCAATTGCACTCATAGTCTGATCAACGTGGAATCCATAAAGCTCGCCTCCAACGCCACATTTCAAATCAACGTTCTTCCCGTAAGTGGGAAACATGAGGGAGGGGAGGGCTTAACAAATCCGTGGTCTGCTCGGCAGACTTAGCTGCAGGAGCCGAGCCCCCCCCCTCGCTCAGCCAAGCCTACCCCACAGGGTTGTTGTGAGGAAGGATGTTCCTTCCCACCTATTGCGTAGGGCGCGGGGAAACGGCTGTTGCGCGGATGCATTTTACATTCGTGGCTGCCGTTATTCCTCTCGATGGGGACCGCGGTGGGTCCCCCCACGGGGAAGGCCGGCCTGTGAAGCCCCCGCCCCCGCTGCGAGAGGAGGAGGGGCCTCACCTGCCCAGGATCTCCACGTAGACCAGCGCCGGCGCCGTCTTCTCGGCCACGTCGGCGATGAAGTTAAAGGTGGCGCGGGGGGAGGCGGGGCCTCCCCTCCCCCCCTCCTCCGCCGCCGCCGCCGCCTCCGCCCCGCCCAGCAGCAGCGCCCCCGCCGCCGCCGCGGCTCCTCCTCCCGCGCCCGCCAAGGCCCAGGCCCAGCCGGCCCCCCGCCAGCGCCACCGACGCCCGCCCCCCGCCAGCGCCACCCGCACAGCCCGCCCTGCCGCCGCCGCCGCCATCTTCCCCCCCCCCCCGCCTCCCGCGGCCGGAAGTCCCCTGCGGGACTTGGCGTTCCGGGCGGCTCTGCCGCGCGGTGGTCGCTGGGAAAGGCCGGCCGACTTCCGGCCAGCCCGAGAGGCAACGAGCTCTCGTCTGCGCAAGCGCGGCCAGGATGGCGGCTGGGGCTGCGCGGGCCTCGGCCGGGCCCTGAAGGGAGGACGGAGCGGCGCAGCCATGGAGGCCGCCCCGACCCCCGACGCCGCCGGCGCCGCCGCCGCGCCGCCCCCGCCGGGCGCCGACCGCCTCTTCGACGCGCACCGGTGAGCCCCCCTCGCCCCCCGCCCCCCGCCCCGGGGCCCCCCTCCCGCTCTCCGCCGCCGCCGCCGCCAACCCCTCCCTCCCTCCCCCCCTCCCTCCTTTCGCAGGCTGCCGAGCGACGGGCTGCTGCTGGTGTCGCTGCTGCTGTACGCGCCGGTGGGGCTGTGCCTGCTGCTGCTGCGCCTCTTCGTCGGCCTCCACGTCTTCCTGGTCAGCTGCGCCCTCCCGGACAGCGCCCTCCGCAGGTCAGTGGCCGCCCCGCAAGGGGGGGGGGTCTGGCCGGGGCTGTCGCTGCAGCCAACCCGGCCGCGCGGAGGAGGCGGGCCAGGAACGCGGGGCGGGGGGGGGACTCCGCCAGGGAAACCGCGCCCCCCCCCCAGGCTGTGGGTGGCAGGTCGTGGGAGGGGGGCGGGGTCGCGATTGCGCAGAGGCAGCGTGGCGGGCGCACAGGTAGGCGGGCGTGCTTGAGGCGTGCACCTCTTCCAGGTTCGTGGTGCGGGTGATGTGCTCGGTGCTGGGCCTCCTGGTGCGGCAGAGCCAGCCACGGCAGCGGGGCCTCCGGGCCCGCGTCTACATAGCCAACCACGTCACGCACTTCGACCACAACGTCATTAACTTGCTGACCTCTTGCAACGCAGTGAGTAGAACCCCAGTGGGGGAGCGGGTCCCCAGAATAGGTCTTAGGTTCACCCAGCACCACCCTGCACATGTGCCTGTTTTGGCGCCACGTCCTGTCTCTTTCCTGCAAAAGAGAAAAAAGAGAAGAGAGTTTTGGATTTATAGCCCCCCTTTCTCTCCTGCAGGAGACTCAAAGGGGCTGACAATCTCCTTGCCCTTCCCCCCTGTGAGGTGGGTGGGGCTGAGAGAGCTCCGAGAAGCTGTGACTAGCCCAAGGTCACCCAGCTGGCGTGTGTGGGAGTGCGCAGGCTAATCTGACTTCCCCAGATAAGCCTCCACAGCTCAGGCGGCAGAGCTGGGAATCAAAACCGGTTCCTCCAGATTAGATACAGGAGCTCTTAATCTCCTACGCCACTGCTGCCCCTGAGAAGGTTGCCTGAGCATTTTGTGCTACGTTTGGGAAATCTTTAATCACTTCTTTCCCCAGTTGGGTCAGAACTAGGGCATCCGCTATCTTGGGGCGGCTTGCAGGTACCCCACAACTGTATTCGGTCACTGGCCTCTTCCTTGTTCAGCAGCATCTGAGCTCCCTGTACCTGTGGCCAGGTGACCAGTGGTCTTTTTCAGGTTCTGACATCTGCCTCTCTCTTCCCACAGCCCATGCTGAACGGGGCCTCCGGCTTCCTCTGCTGGTCCCGGGGCTTCCTGGAGGTGGGGAGCACA
The DNA here is from genome assembly GCF_021028975.2 of Sphaerodactylus townsendi. Taxonomy (NCBI): domain Eukaryota; kingdom Metazoa; phylum Chordata; class Lepidosauria; order Squamata; family Sphaerodactylidae; genus Sphaerodactylus; species Sphaerodactylus townsendi. The sequence goes on along the minus strand of NC_059434.1, from coordinate 88,908,028 downwards.
GGGGGCCGAGCGGAGCTGCTGGAATTCTTGAAGGCTTACTCTTCCCAGGGCAGCAACCCGCCTCTGCTCCTCTTCCCCGAAGAAGCCACCACCAACGGGAGAGCCGGCCTTCTGCGCTTCAGGTGAGCTGGGAGGGAGAGGGCAAGCAGAAGGCGGCAGGTGCCGTCTGCCCCTGGCATGGCTGACCAGGCTCTTCCCTCTTCAGCACGTGGCCGTTCTCAATCTTGGACGTGGTCCAGCCAGTGGCCCTGCAAGTTCAGAGGCCCTTTGTTGCCGTGGTGAGTGCTCCCGGGGCCCGGGGGTGGGGCTGTCACTCCACGCCTGTTTGGCACATCCTCTGGCTCCTTCTTTACCTTTGCAAAGCGTCACGTAGCAGTGAGTCTGCTGGGGGTGGAGGGAGTCGGCACGGCTGTGTTGACTGAGGACTGGCTGCTTGCTTGCCAGAGTCACAGTTTTCTCTCCCTTTCTCTCTGAAGAGCACTGCCGATGCCTCCTGGGTGACGGAGCTGCTCTGGACTCTCTTTGTCCCCTTCACCATTTATCAAGTAAGGTACTACTAATCCTTTCTGATTCTTGGGGGGTGGGAGGGGGAGTCTTGAGAGGCCCTTGCCAAGGAATGGCAGCTCCTCGAGCAATGAGAAGGTGCCCCCCCTTCACACAAGCACAGAGACACAAGGTCTGTTTGTTGCCCTCCCATCAATTCGGCTTTTTTTGCCTTGCGCAGGTGGCTCCCTTCGGTCTGCAGACAAGCTGAGGAGACGCGGGAGGAGATGGCTCGGCGAGTCCAAGAGGTGAGGATGGACATTTAGGCAGGAGGATCATTTCCCAGAGGCAGCCATGTTGACTGTCACCTTCTCCCCCCCCGCCCCCCCCGGAAAGGCTTGGTGTAGAAGCCGTGGGCAGGAGGAGCTTGTCTGGATGGCCAGCAGGCCTGTGGGCAGGGCCTCCCTCAATCTCTGCCTCTTGCAGCTCCTGGCCTTAGAGCTGGGCGTGGCGTCGACACGAGTCACTGCTGCTGACAAAGCAGAGCACTTGAAGCGCCTGCACCACAGCCCTCCGCAGACTCCCTACGCCCCAGGTGAGCAGCTCTCCCCCACCCCACCCCATCGAGGGCAGCCTGCCCCACAGCCCCACCCCACCCCTTTGCACGCTGTGTGAGCAGCAGCCCCTGTCTGTGCTGTGTGTCATAGAAGCATATTTGGGTGGGGGTGTCAGAAACACTTTCTTCCAGGGAGGATATTGGTCACGTGGCACTTGACTCTGTGAGATGTAGCACCCAGGAGAGGGTGGTGGGACTGCCCACTTGTGCTTCATCCCTCTCGCTCACCTTTCAGTCCCGAGTCAGCCCTTGGCAGCCCGGCCTCAAATTCACCCCAGCCTGCCCTCTGCAGAGGAGACGCGCTTGACAAGCATGACTCAGCGTGTCAAGGAAGTCCTGCCCCACGTGCCCCTGGCAGTCATTCGCAAGGACTTGGGTGAGTGAGCAAAGGCCAGGAAGGGAGCCAGGGGAGGCTGCAGGTGGGTGACTGACAGGGGAGGCTGACGGTCCTCTTCTGGCCGTGGCCGAGCGAGGAGAACCCAGGGCAGGCAGGACAGAGTCGGAGTGTGTTGGAAGTGGGTTCCAAGATGACTGCATTATAGTCTTTTGCAACAGAATTATACAGACTGCAGGTACCTTAAATACAGAACTTCATCCACCCAGAGCTTCCACAGGCCACGTCTCACTGGATCAGTGGCACAGAAGTAAACGTCGAATTGTGTTTCAGACACCTGATGATGTGAAATCTTCCTCATCAAAGTTTATGCTGGAGTAGATTTTGTTTGCCTTGATGAGACGCCGTCAGACTTCAGTTTCATTTTTGGCTCAGGGCTGTTTTCATTAGAGACCCATAAAGCAACATCCATTGAACCTCCTCATGAGGATAAAATCTAAGTAGTCAATGAGTTGAGAGGCACCTGGAAGAACAGCGCTGAGGCCTCTCCAGGAAACTGGGACGGTTCGTTTTCTGGCCCTGCCGCCCACCCAGCCTCTGCAAGAGCAGCGTCCTCAGGGAGGTCCTGCTGAGAGACGGCGGAAACCCGGGCTGGTTCTGATAAGCGAAGTTACTCTGCAGAGGCCTCGAGCGCCAGGTATTGGGAGCTGCTGCTGCTTCCAGCACGAGTGCCTCTGCCCCATTGGTCAGCTGCAGAGTTTCTGTGGTGTGGTTGTGGTTCCACAAGACACGTCAGTCTTCTGCAGAGGAGCTGGACTACATTACTCTGGTGACGTTGCCTCGTGCCACAACTCTGCTCTTCTTCCATGAGCCTCTTCCTGTCCTTTTCTCCCACCCCAGTTAGGTTTGCGGAAACGAAATCAAGGCAGCAGCGGCTGCTGCTGCTGCGCTTTGGCAAAGGCTCTTGGGGCGCTCCTGTGGCCTGAATGAATGAACTGGGCTGTGGGCAGGTTCAGGGCTTCTGGAGCATTGGATTAAGGGAGAGGCCTCCAGCTCTGAGCTGTTGCTTTTGAAGCAAGCCCCGCCCCCTGCCCCGCCCTTCTCGCTCACACAGGGCCTGCTTTTCTCTCCCAGCTCAGACTAACTGCGTGGATGCCACCATCGCCAATCTGCTGGAGGGACAAGTTCCCTTCACTCCCTGCGAGACAGAAGAGGAGGCTTCCTTGCTTGGCCCGTCTGTCTCCAGCGCCCAGCCCCCTGCATCTCCCCCTCCGGCAGTGGTATGTGCAGGCCACCTTTAGATGTGGGGGAGGAGAAAGCCAGAATGCGCAGGGGGTGACCTCCCTTCTTTCTCTGTTGTGTGCAGCTGCCCCTCAGGGTCTTTGCCAGATCCCCAGAGGCCAGGCACCTCTCCCTCCAGGACCGGAAGCGCACGCTCTTTGACTATGCCAGAAGGTGAGGCTGGGCCAGCGTCAGCCCCTGCTGTTGGGGGCGGGGGGCGTGTGGTGCTGCCCCTTCCCCTGCTGGCCTGCCCTTTGGCCGGGGCTGAGCACAGCAGCAGACAGCCTGGCTCTGGAGACGGCTGCCTCGAACTCTCCCTGCCTCCACAGGAGATACTCAGAGAAATACGGGATGCCCCAGAGCCAGGGGATCCCCTGAGCAGATCATGTTCTTCTCCTGGATTTGGTAGTGGACTGTGGCGGTTCCTGGTGTGGACACCTGCAGTGTGCGATTGGCGACAACAACTCTGTGTGTCCCAAGCTGGGCGAGAAGGCTGGTGTCCAGCCCACCTGTGCTTTCGCTCCGGGCCCTGGGCCCACCGCAGCGCTGGAGGGGCCGGCAGCCTGCGACTGAGGGGGTGGGTCGGAGGAGGCTTTCGCTATCAAAATAAACATGACTCAAATTCTCGCCCGTTGTGTGAAAGCCGCTCCTTGTTATGCAGCGGTGGAGCTCCGAAGAGTGGACGGGGCCAGCTGGAAGGACAGGCAGCACGTGGCGGGGATTGGGCGGGATATAAACGTGGCGTGCATGAATAAATAAATCTTGCAACAGCACACACACACACACACCCAGCACAAAAGAAGTGACCATGGATCCAAATTAACATGGGGAATTCGCTTCCATGTTTCCAGGAAACTGGCCCTTTAGGTGAATCGCTGTGAGTAGCGAGTCTTCAGTAGGTGAGGATGGCAGAGACCTGATTTAAAAGGAACAGAGTTTATTGAGGCATTTGGCAAATAGTGTGTGTGTGTGTGGGGGGGGGGGGGTTAGGGTTATAGGAACCACTTCTATAGGAACCACAGCCAAGCAGCGGAGCTTCTCCAGTTTGAAGCAGGGTTGATCCTGCAGCTGAAAGGCTTTATGTGGGGAAGAGGGCAGAGAAGTGGAATTATTTGGGGTGGAGGATCCAGTCTTCTAGATACGAAAGCAAATGTCCAGCTCTCTGGGCGATGCCCGTGTGATTTGGGAGAGGAGGAGAGATCGGAAGAGGGGCCAAGATCGCCTGTCCCGGTCTGTGAAGAAATCAGAGGGAAGAGGAGCGATCCCCCGGCAGCTGGGGTCAAACTCCCAGGACGGCCTCGACAGTGAGGCAAGGTTTTGGCCCACGGAATGCAGTGGAGGTCAAAGGTGACAACGGGATAAAGCGATACTGGGGAGTTGGGCAACCTCTCAGGAGAGACTAACTGGCCCTGTGTTAGAGACAGGGCAGGGCCCTGTTTTTCAGAGCTAAGGCTCTCTCCGGTTACTCACAAATAACCATCCATAAGCTTCTTCAGTGTTCAGAGTTTTATTGTTTCAATTCTGCGCAGAAGAGGGAACTCTCCTCTGTTAGCAACAGGGAGGAGGTTCAAAGAGCTGCTGCCTGTTTAACATAATTTATAATTACAAAAACATACCTCCCCGCTCCTTGCTCATTGGGTTGAGTCAAGTAGACGTACAGACCTGGTCATCTTATCCCACCTTTTACCACACCTTTTCATCCCATATTTTTAATGTAACTTGAGTCTAAAACACCTCATGTACAAAGTTTCTATATCAATTAAGTCTTCTGCTACTCCTTATTTATTGCTAGCTCCCTTATCTCTCTGAGAGGCCCCGTTTCTTTCAACTCAGAGCTGAGCCTGTGTCAGGCTGCTCCCTGAGTTTCATTTCTCGATGGCCTTTTAATTCACCCCTTTCGCATTCCTTTGTGTTTACCAAATCTTCAGCAAACTCAATTCTAAGCCTAATCAGGGATGTTAGCTAAGATGATTTTATATATATAACGTGCTTCACTCTTTGTGCAGGCTATCTTTGTGTGTGTGTGTGTGTGTGTGTGTGGCTTAAAACACTGAACTATATATGTGTACATATCACCTGGGGGGGAAAGGACGGGCTTGCAAACCTGGCCACGTTGGCTGGAGTCATTTATTTGCGGGGGGGGGGGGGGCTGCAGACCGTCGCGCACCGTTCAGGGTTCCTCCCAACTGCCTGTCGTATAAACAACACCCCTGGCAGGGAGAGGCTCTTTTGCCTGGGGTCCTTTCCAGGCGGCGCCCCCCCCCCCCCGGCCGGTGCCCCCCGAGGCTTCCTTGCACAAAATCCCGTTGGGTTCGCCGCTGAGAGGCCGGGCCGGGGGTTGGTCCCCCGGTTCACCGGCCGCGTCTTGGCCTGGGGCGGGGGGTGAAGGAGAGAACGTGTGGGTGGCGCCACGTGTGCCGGGGGGGGGGGGCTGGCAAACCTCGCGCCTCCCCGGGAGGGGTCCCGCCGCCGCCGCCGCCGCCGCCCCAGTCTGGGGAAGCAGGCGAGGGGAGGGGGGGCGCCCTCCGGCCTGCAAGGGGCGCTGCCGGCGACGGCTCCTCTGCTACTATGGGCACGGGGGACCCCCTCCTCCTCCTCCTCCCCTCTTCTGGGGGTCTCGCGATGGCAGGTCCCCAGAGCGCGTGCGGGCCAGAGTGGGCGGGGCTGGCTCGTGGCCGGAAGTACCCTTTGCCCCGCCTACAGTCGGGGTGGGAAGAGGGGAAGGAGGAAGTCGGCGCTCTATTGGTCGCGGCGACCACGTCCCCAGCCCCTTCCTCGGCGGCGGCGGCGGCGCGCGCCCCCGCCTGGCTTGCCCCCCTCCCTCCGGCCGGCGGGCGGGCGGGCGGGCGCGTTCACGCGGGACGGGGCGCCTCCTCTCCTGCGGGCAGGTGCGGCGGCCATGGACGGGGAGGCGGCGGCGGCGCTGAGCTCCCTCCCGCCGGGCGAGCAGGAGGAGGAGGAGGAGGAGGAGGAGGAGGAAGGCGTCGGCGGCGGCGTCGGGCCGTGGGAGGCGAACCCCTTCGACGGGCTGCCCTTCTCGTCGCGCTACTACGAGCTGCTGCGCGAGCGGCGGCGCCTGCCGGTCTGGGCCGCCAAGGAGGCCTTCCTGCGCCGCCTCCACCGCGCCCCGCTGGTCCTGCTCTCGGGGGGCCCCGGCGCCGGCAAGAGCACGCAGGCAAGAGCGCGCGGGGGCGGGGGCGGGGGGCGCGTCTCCCCCTGCGGCTGACAGACAGGCGCCGCTCAAGAGAGCCGGAACCAGCAGCTCCCTCCCTCCCACTAAGCCCCTCCTGCGGGGGGGGGGGGCGCGACGCGACCCTCGCCTTCTGCCCCCCAGAAGACCCCTGTGGAGGGAGTCCGCGTCTCAGGCAGCAGCAGCCAGGGATGCTTCCTGCTCCCCGCCTTCCCTTGTCAAAGTCAGCCCTGAACTCACCTGTTTCTGCCCAGCTTGACTCCTCCTGCCAGGAGCCCCCCTCCCCCCACGCATTCGGCTAGCAGCAACCTGGGCAGAGGGGGTTTCTTAATAGCCTCAAACAGACCCTATGGTGGCCCAGTGCGCCCCCTCCCCAAAACATGGTAAATCTGCCCCTCAACTCCAGGGGTCTTTCAGAGGTGGGAGGAGGTTGAAAGGGGAAGGGGTACATCCGTGCTTGAATCAGCGTCCAGCCAACCACCACGCAGGTTCGCATTTGCCCTTCCTGGGAGAGCCGTGGCTGGGCCGCTACAGGTATCCTTGGAGGACGGACACACCTGTGCTGGAGCCATTCCAGTCGGGTTTCTGCTCTGGCTACGGGGTGGACACCGCTTTGGCTCCTCCTCCAGCTGATCTCCAGCGGTGGCTGGAGTGAGGCCACTTCGCTCTGAGGGGGCTCCTCAACCTTACGGCAGCAGCATTTGACGTAGTCATTCGCCAGCCAGCCGTGAGGTCACTGCCTTGTGGATCATGACATGTGGGGAAGAAAAAGAGCTTGAATCTGGACCCCATTCTTAACCACGAGGAGTCCCAAATGGGTTCACAGCCCTTTTCCCTCTGTACAACAGACCCCTTTTTAGGAGGGAGGGGCTGAGAAGGATCTGAGAGGACTGCGATTGGCCCGAGGTCACCTGGCTGGCTGCATGTGGAGGAGTGAAGAATTGAACCCAGTTCTCCAGAATAGAAAACACTTGTTTTAACCACCGTTTTAACCAAGGTCCTCCCTCAGGGACAGAAGGTAGCGTTAGGGGAGAGAATGTCCGCCCTCTGTTCTTCTCCCTGGTGTCATTTAGCCTTTGCACGCCCCCTCGTGCAGAGGGGTTCCAGAGATTTGGGCTGGGTTGTCATCGCGAAGCTGATAACCGTCAGCTGCATCTGCTGGTGAGCGGCCAGCCAAGTGCCGCCCCAGAAGTATTGGCCAGTTGTTTGGAGGATTGGACGAAGCTCAGTCCAGCAAAGATGGAGCTCCTGTGGCTGGGCTGGGGAGGGGTCCTGGCCCGCAGTGGGGTGCAATTGACACCTAAGCCCTCCTGGGCGTGGTCCTGGGGACCTTCCTGTCCATCGAGGCCCATGTTAGGAACGTGGGCAAACTGGCATTTTTTCACCTGCACCAGGTTAGACAGCTGCTGCCTCACTTGTCTTGCCCTGGCCTAGCCGCAGTGGCGCACGCAGCAGCCGCTCACAGGCTAGACGTCTGTAACTCGCTCTATGCAGAGGTACTCTTGAGGCTGCCCTGGAAGCCTCAGCTGGTGCAAAATGCCGCTGCCTGTGTACGAACATCTGGGATGCTGTGGCACGTCCACATCTGTCCCATGCTCCATCAGCTGCGTTGGCAACAGGTGAAGGATCAAATCAGGCTCCAAGTGCTGGTCTCAACCTTCAAAGCCCTAAACGGCCTGACCTAATCAGGCCTGTAAGACTGCCCCTGCCGGCGCATAGCAACTTGCTGGTGCTCCCTAACCCGAAAGCCATCCGGCTGTCCTGATGGAACGCTCTGCCCAACGACAGCGGGGCCTGTGGGATCTTTCGCAGGTCCTCGGGGCTTGTAAGATGAAGCTGTTTTGCCCAGCCAATGGTTGGGGTTTCTGTCCTCTGTCCCTGTCCTGTTTAAAATGAATGTTTTAAGATTTGATGTGTTAAAGTGAAATGAGGCTATCCTGCTGAACTTTATTTTTAAGGTCCTACAATGGTAGGAAACATTATGATTTTTATGACTACCTTAATGTGTTGTAAACCCGCCCAGAACCCCGTGCAATTGCTGCATTTACCTTGTTGCAGGCAGGGCAGCCCCTCCTTGGAGGCCTTGGAGTCTCTCCTGCATTCCCAGGCACCGGGATAAAGAGACACAGGCTGAGGCCCCTTGACCCCAGGGCAGAAGGCAGGTGGGGCCGCTGCTGCTGCTGCTGCTGCTGCTGGCTCTTGCCCAGACCCAGGCAGACTTTCCCCTGGGTGGGGCCCACCTGCAGGGTCCCTCCCTTGATAATGTAGGGAGAATGCGGGTTGAACGCTCTCCTTGCCGCGCTGTCTGCTTTCCTCCTTGGCAGAATAGGCACAGAGGCTGTGAAACCATAGGCATGCGGGGGGGGGGGGGGGCACAAAGTGTATTGTTTATATTGTAGTATGTATAAACACACTGTGTGGCGTGTTTGTGAAATTAAAGAATGTGTTCTCGCTGGGTCTTCTCACGGGTGGGTGTGAAGCAGCCCCACAGCCCGGATTCCTGAGGCAGAGCCTCCTGTTTGCTTCCTGGGGTGGGAGAGCAGAGGTGGCGCCACGGACATGGGCAGCGTGGCTCTTGAATCTGCCCCTTCTCCCAGCAACGTGGTCTGTGCCATCATTCCTCACGTGCTGCCTGTCCTACGTTGTTGTTGGGGTTTTTGCGGGGGGTCTCTTTCCACCTTGCCTTGTGAGTCAGCCTCTGGGGGGGGGAGGAGGTGAGCTCAGGTGCGCCTTCCTTCGCTCAGCAGTGGCGTAGGAGGTTAAGAGCTCGTGTATCTAATCTGGAGGAACCGGGTTTGATCCCCAGCTCTGCCGCCTGAGCCGTGGAGGCTTATCTGGGGAATTCAGATTAGCCTGCGCACTCCCTCACACGCCAGCTGGGTGACCTTGGGCTAGTCACAACTTCTCGGAGCTCTCTCAGCCCCACCTACCTCACAGGGTGTTTGTTGTGAGGGGGGAAGGGCAAGGAGATTGTCAGCCCCTTTGAGTCTCCTGCAGGAGAGAAAGGGGGATATAAATCCAAAACTCTTCTTCTTCGTACTCAGGTGCCGCAGTGGTGTGCGGAGTATGCCCTTTCGTTGCAGTTTGCTCATGGCCAGGTGGCCTGCGCTCAGCCCCACAGTCTGGCTGCCTTAAGCCTGGCTTTGCGCGTTGCAGACGAGATGGACCTCAATGTGGGCCACGAGGTGGGGTACAGCATCCCCTACGAGGACTGCTGTGTGGCGGAGACCTTGCTCAGGTAAAGGGCTGGGGGCCAGTTGGCCAGCCGGATCTCTCTTGGCTCTCTCTCAAGGAGGTGTGGCTGATGGAGGGGCGGAGAGCTCAGCTGCCTCCAGGTGTGCTCTCCACCTGGCCCAGGTGACAAGCATGTCGTGCGGGTTGCAGGTTCTGCTCGGACGAGGTCCTATTGCGGGAGATGACCTCTGACCCACTGTTGCGGCAGTACGGGGTGGTCGTGCTGGACGAGGCCCAGGAGCGCACAGTGCCTGCGGACCTGCTCCTGGGGCTGCTGAAGGACGCCCAGCGCCAGCGGCCGGAGCTGCGCCTCGTGGTGGTGACCGAGCCCTCGCTGGAAGAGCGCTTCTGCCGCTTCTGCCCAGGAGCCCCGCTGGTGCAGGTGCCGCCACTCAGCCCCACCCCTCGCCTGACCTACCGGGAGCCCTCGCCTCAGGGCCGGGTTGCCACTGCCTGCCAAGCGGTGCTGGAGCTCCACCAGCAGGAGGAAGCGGGGGACGTGATGGTCTTCCTGGCCAGTGAGCAGGTGGGGCCACGAGCCGGGCGTTGGGATAGGGGCTGGGAGCGATTTTGGGCCGCTGACGGAGGGCTGCAAGACGGAGCCAGCCCTGGCGAGTGCAGGAGGAGAAAGGCTCCTGCCAGTACCCGCCCCCTGCCCCCAATGACCCCTCCCCCGCCAAAGTGGCCCTTGGGCTTTGTGGAGGGGGCCCGTGGGCGATGCAGGCCCCACTCGGGGTCAACTGTTTCTTCTCCACATTCAGCGATGAGCAAGAGCTCTCGGAGTTGGACGGCTGCTGCTCAGGGGGGCCAGTGCAGTGGAGGCTGGCGGGGGAGGGGGGTGCTGGAACATGTTGGGAGGGGGGCTACTAGAACTGCCCCATATATGTTTTTCCCTCCCTCCCTCCCGCCCGCCCCAGGAGATCCAAGAATGCTGCGAGGCTCTCTGTGGGGCTGCTGCGACCCTGGAGTCCTGCTTGGGCTCTCTGCTGGTGCTGCCCGTCCATCCTGCCGTGGGGCGGCAGGTCCAGAAGGTGTACGAGACCCTGGAGCCGCCGGCCGGAGCTCCAGTGCGCCGGGTGATCGTCACCCACTGGCTGGCAGATGCTGCCTTCTCCGTGGGGAGCGTCAGACACGTCGTGGATGCGGGGCTGGAGCTGCGCAGCGTGAGTGGGGGAGGGAGGGAGGGGGCTGTTGGGTGCTTCCGGGATGCACAAAGGGGGCCCCCTCCCCTTGCCCGTCCTTCAGGAGCCTGCTCTGGGGTGCGCCTTGTGGCTGCAGTGCTGAGCCCGGGGTGGGGGCGGGAGCCTGCCATGCCCATCTTCTGCAGGGAGGGGCTTCTGCCTTCCACCACCCCCCCCCATCCTGTCAAGCCCGTGTGCCACAGAACCTCTGGCTGAGCATTCTCAGGTGACTCAGCCCATCCCCCCACACGCACCCCCCCACCCCCCCGCAATTATCCTGCTGCCCTCTTCAGAGTTCTGGACAGGTTGGGTAGGGTGAAATGGGGGTGGGAGGCATTGGCGCTTCCTCTGGGGCAGCTGGTGTCTCTCCATCTGCCTGGTTTATTAAGGCTCTCTCCTGCTGCCGTCTGCTGGAGGGACACCGGGGGACCCTGCTGGCTAATCCCACCCTCCCCAATGCACCCCCTCTGGCTTGCAGAGGTTTGCGGCTCCCTGGGGGGGGGGGGGGGTGTTGGCCTTGAGTCTTTTGGCCGCGGCTGCTGCTGCTCCACGCCCCACTCACCTGGTCTGCAGGTCAGCTGCCAGGCTCATCCCGCCCTCTCTCGGTGTCTCTCCCGGGCAGGTTTACAACCCACAAATCCGTGCTGAGTCTCAGGTCCTGCGTCCAATCAGCAAGAAGCAAGCAGAGGCTCGGCAGCTGAGGGCGGCTGGGAGTCCCCCTGGTGAGCCTGCGGGGGCTTGGAGGGGTCAGGCGTCGGCTGGGGGCTGCAGCTGACCGGGGTCCTCTCCTGTGCCCGGCAGGGACATGCCTGCGCCTCTATGCGGAGTCCTTCTACGAGCAGAGCCTCCCGGCCCTCCCTCCGGCACATGTCACCGAGGCCAACCTGAGCCGCCTTGTGCTGCTGCTGAAGAGGCTGGACATTGCAGACATGGGCCAGTGCGACTTCCTCGACCGGCCAGGTGAGGAGGGGCTGCAGGGGCGTCCTGGGCACAGGTGCTCTGGGTCCACTGGGCTGAGGCCTCTGGGAGGAGCCTCAGCCTTTGCTCCGCCTTCCTTTGGCCAGCCCCAGCATCCCTCATGAGGGCCCTGGAGGACCTGGACTACCTGGCAGCCCTGGACGACGACGGCAACCTCTCGGAGGTGGGCATCATCTTGTCCGAGTTCCCCGTCGACCCTCAGTTGGCCAAGGCCCTGCTGGCCTCGTGTGAATTTGACTGCGTCCAGGAGATGCTCACGCTGGCGGCTATGCTGACAGGTCTGTGCCTCTTCCTCTGCCCTGTCCTGTGGGTCAGGGGTGGCGGGTCCTTCGTCCCCCCAGTCCAGTGTCCCTTCTGGGCACCCTTCCCGGGACAGCCCTGTTCTTTGCTAAGAGGGCAGGGGTTACTGTCCCTGGCTGTGCGACCCCCTGCCTGTGGGGAGGCCGTCTGTGTTTCTCCAGCCCCTCACTCGCTCTCTCCCCGCAGCCTGGCCTTGCTTTGTGACCCCAGCCGCCCGCGGGAGGGAGGCGCTGTTGGCCCGTCAGCAAGCCCTGCTGCATTCGGCGGGGGACCACTTCACCCTCATCAACATCTTCAACGGCTTCCTCCAGCGTGAGTGATATCGAGGGGGGGGGGGCGCAGGGCAGGGGGCGTGTGGCCCTCGGGAGCTGACCGGCTCTTGCTCAGTCTTGCCGCCTTCCCCTCTTCCCCAGAGAGAGAGCCCGAGAGCTGGTGCCGGAAGCACGGCGTGAGCGAGGCGGCCTTGCAGCAGGCCAGGGCTGTGCGGACGGAGCTCCTGGAAGTCATGGAGCGCATCGAGCTGCCCGTCTCCCCACCAGCCTTCGGCACAGAGGGCAACGTCCTCCGGGTCAAGCAGGCCCTCATCTCGGGCTTCTTCCTCAAGGTAGGCGGGGGACCAGGGGGGCATTGTGCGCTCCCTGGAGGGAAGCAGGAGGCCGAGGGGGTGGGGTGGGGCAGGGAGGGAGGGAGGGAGGGAGAGGAAACTGCGCCTGTGGCACGACCTGCCCACACACACCACCCGCCCGCGACCCAATGGCACAGGCCGGGGGGGGGGGCAGCACACCCCCTTCCCCTGCCCCTGCCCCTGCCCCTGCCCCGTTGCAGCTTCACCATTGGTCAGGACTATGTTGGGCAAATCCTGAGAGTCGGCTGTTTGACCCAGAGAAGGGTGGGTAGGGGCTGATGTCGCACAGTCTTGGGAGATGCGGATATGTGTGGCTCATGTCAACCATTGGGACTCTGGGGGTGGGAGGCAAAGGGCCTTCCCCCCCCCCCCACCGCAGCTATTCCTCCCCACATCCCTGCTGTGGTAGACGAAGGCCTCTTTCTGCCCTTGCCCCGTGGAAGTGCTCAGCCGCCCCCTGGGGCAGGAGAGGGGACCTCTCCTGCCGGGCTCCGCTCAGTCTCTTGCTCGCGGCAGGTGGCTCGGGACATCGATGGCTCCGGCAACTACCTGCTACTGACCAGCAAGCACGTGGCCCAGCTGCCCCCCACCTGCAGCTACCGGCTGCGCCAGCCCCCTTCGCGTCCTCCCCCCTGGCTGCTCTACCACGAGTTCACCGTCTCGCTGGACAACTGCCTCAGCGTCGTCTCGGAGATTGAGCCAGACATGTGAGCATTCTGCCTCTGGGCCCACAGCAGCCCTCAGGGCCCTGTTGGGGGGCTGGCGGTTGGAGGACTGAGCTGGGATCTGGGAGGCCCGGGTTTGAATCTCCACTCTGCCGTGGAGGCATTCCAGGTGGGCCAGTCACACTCTCATCCTGGCCTGCCCTACTGGGATGTTGTGTTGATAAAATGGAGGAGAAGGCTTTGTAAAACACTTTGGGACTCAGTTGGAGAGAAAAATAGGGTAAGGTGAGAAAGCCCTTTTGGATCTTACCTGCAGCATACTTAGGTCAGCATGCACTTCATGTAGCGACTAACCAGGAGCCCCGGACGATCAGCAGATGGGGGGATGGGGGTGCCAGGGCCTGACCCGGAAGCTGCCTCCTGGCACTGGGACTCAGAGGCTGGCTGGCTGCCTGCCTGCCTGCCTCCGGACGTGGAGGTTCCCGGTACTCCCCTTGGCCAGGAGCCAATGATAGAGCAGCCCTCCATAAATCAGAGTCGTTGGTGTCTGTGGCTATCAGTACACCGACAAAGAGCAAAGTCCACCATTGAATTAATGGCTAAGTTGAGCATTATTTCCTGTTGGTTTCCTGTACCTGTTGCTGACCAACCCCATTGGATACCCCTGAGGAGAACTGTCAGCAGAACAGGGAGGAAAGACTCTGTGGTCTTCGACTCCATGGATAGAGAAGCCTCTGCTGCCTGTAGAGGCTCCCCTTAGTTGTCTCTTTTCTGAACGGCCGAGCCCCAGACTCTGGCACCTCCGTCTCCCTGCAGGGAAAGGGCCCAGCTGCTTCGTCCGCTTCTAGGCTGCCCTCTTCTAGACTTCCTGCAGCCCTGCAGACTCCTCTTCCTGCCGGAACTGACTGCAGGGTTCAAATAAGGCCACCCATAAGACCTTTGTGCAGAGGCATTTTGCGAGACAAACTCTTCTATTCTGAATCGCTTTCCAGATTGTCTTCAGTGTGGAATCTGCCTTTTCTGCAGCTCTCACCGCATTTGGCAGATTCCCCCCAGGTATAAAAAGTGAAATAAAAAGCTCCCCCCCCCCCCCCACCCCAACATAACACGCAAACTTTCACAGTCCAGGCAGATGGTTAGAGCTTGGTCAGATGTACAGGTCAGGGTGCAGGTCTCCAAACCCAATTCTTCTCCCCTGTTGTGAGGCTGGGCCTTTCTCTGTCCCTTCCCCTAGTCCTGCCAGTCATGATGTGTGCGGTTTTGAGTGGTGTGGGGGGGGTGTCAGCCTCTCCCTGATCTCTTTCCCTGCAGGCTGGCAGAACTGGCCCCCCAATATTACCTGAGCAACCTGCCTGCCAGCGAGAGCCGCGACCTGCTCCTGGAGCTGCGGGAGAGATTGGCAGGAGGGGTGGAGGAGCCCCCCTCGCCACCAGGCGAGGAGCCCCCAGTTGCCAAAGCTGCGGAGGACAGCGAAGACGTCTGTGCGCTGCAGTGAGGTCCCGTCTGGATCAGCCCCAGCCCAGAGCCACGTTGACCCTGTTTTTTTTTGGGGGGGGGGGGGCGGCAGGGAGGCAAGGCTTTGGGCTTTGCAGGGAGGTCCCTGGCCGTGGTCGTGGGGAGTGGAAGGTGGGTCGGTGTGGGGCCAGGGCAGAGGCACGCAGCACGAGAGCCGGCTCCGTCCAGTCGGTTCTGTGCAGGGCTGTTCCGGGCCAGCCGCTGTGGTGCTGGAGTGGCCGGTGGCATCTCTTGGGGGGTTTCCCTGCTGCCAGGCTGAGAGTGCCTGATTGCCAGAGCGGCCGTAAGGGGAGGTGTGACAGGTGGAGGAAATGACTGTGGCCCCCTGACGACACTTGACCGGTGGGGAGGGGCTGCGGGTCGTGGGTGGCTCAGGACAGGGGGGGCTTTCCGTGGTGCCATAAGTGTGCTCAGCGCTGGGGGGGGGGCAGGTCCTGCCTGAGGCGTGGCTTGAGTGGGCCGCCAATTCCAGCCTTCTCCGGCAGTCCTGGAGTTTCTCCCTGGGGCTTGTTATGCAGGGCTTGCTCTGGTTTGGCTGGCCTGGGGCCATCGGGCCTGCCCACCCCCATCCCCCCCCCCCCGGGCTGCCTCTACTGAGGGTGATGGATGGCTTTTCTGAATGCCCCCCTCCCATTTGTGTGCTGCCATTCAGCGGGGGTGGGGGTGTCTGGCTCCCCAGCATCCAGACCAAGCAGACGGGGGGGGGGGGGGTTGAGCCCTGGGAGAGCAGTTTCTGGGCTCAGACCAGTTGTGCTGCTCTCGGCCGGCCTCTGGCTCAGCAGGGGTGTCCGTCGCCCCCACCCCCTTGGGCTCCAGCCTGCCGGGGCCGGCTCCTCCTTTCTTTTCTCAGCACCAGACGCAGGGAATGAGCTGTCCTGGAACCTGCCCCCTCCTCCCCCCGGGCAGCTCAGAGCAAGTGCGGCTCTGAGGGGCCCAGAGGGGGGAATCCCGCGGTGGGGTGGGGTGGGGTGGGGTGGACTGATCGATTGGCGGAAGCTGCCATCCATGCTTGCAGGGGCCCCAGAGCTGCTCCCGGGAGGGGAGGGCACCGCTGGCCCAGGAAGAGAGGCTGGTCTCCCCCGTGGGTGCCTGGGAGCAGGGCTGGGTGGGAGTGGGGACAGGGAGAGCACCCTTGTGTGCATGGGCTGTGTCAGAAGCAGGGCTGGAGGCAGAGAGCCGTGCAGCGTGGGGGAGAGGAGAGGCCGCTGCTGAGAGACCGCCAGAAGCAGCAGCCTCGTGGGGGCTGTGCCAGGCCTGAACAGGTGCTGCTCAAAATGGGCAGAGAGTGGACGAGAGGGGGCAGCCAGGACGAGTGGACGTTTTGGGGGCAGAGGTGTCGTGTGCCACTCCCTGCAGCTCCCCTTACCTTGAGCATCCTTCACGCTGCCGGTGCTTGTGCGAGGGAGATGCTGCGTGGCCTCAGGGTGGAAGGCGGCAGCACCAGCCCCTGCGCCGCAGGTGACCTGAGCCTGCCCTCTGCACGTGCCGGAAGCGTTGCTTGCTCCGGGGATGTGCCAGGCTCTCTAGCCACCCTTCTGCGCAGGGTTCTTGGGTCTCCACCGTGAAGTGATGCTCGGGAGTCTTGCTGCAGGTGGCTCAGTTGGGAAACGCTCTGTGCCCATGATGCGGGGGAGGGGCGGTGCTCTGGGGCGAGCGGCCCCTGCAAGGCACTGCCATTTTTCTTGGCTTGCTTTCTGCTGACTGCAGAGAACCGTTTTGAGCTGCTTCCTCCTGTTTGTATGTCTGCGGAGGCTGCGGAGGGCAGGCGGGATGTCGGGGGAAACGGGGGTGGCAAATAGTGGTGAAGGGGGGCAACACCTAGGGAGCAGGAACTGTGCCTTGAAGCCACTGGTTATTCTGGATCTAACAGGGGGTCCTCCTCAGGGTCTGGGGGCAGGAGGGCAAGGTTGTCAAACCAAAGTCAGGCAGGGAGCCCTCAGCATGGCCGACTGTTCAGAAAGCCCAGTGCAGCCACATTGGACTGCAAAAGAAAACAGCTTCTGCGAGGGGTGGGGGTTGTAACCAGTGGCCAGACACAGACATGCTGTTGGTCGCCTGTGTGTGCAGCTCCAAACTGAGCAGGCAGTCGGCTGGCTAGGGCCCTGTTGTAGGTTGGAATGACAGTGGGTGCATGTCTGTGGGGAAATTCCTCACCCCAAAGACAGATGGGACTCAAAGTGTTCCCTTTGGAAGGGAGCTTTTTTAAAAAAACTGACCACAGCCAATATTGGACCTAAAGCAACAACTTTTCCGGAGCATGAGCCATCTGTGGAGGTCCAGCGTCAGACAGTCTGCTCTGCAGGAGATTGTTGTGAGGGGTGGGCTGGGCAGAGCTGTCCGTGGTGTTTGGAAGTTGGTTTTTTAAAAGGCAGCCTTTTAAAAGCAGACGTCCTTCTCCAAACATTGGGAGCCCGAAGGAGCACCAATTCTGGCCTGACAAATGCAAGTGAATGAAACAAGGGGGAAAGGATTTGCAGAGGAGCACCCTATTAATTTATTATGGGTTACTTTCATGGTTGCCTTTACATGTTTTGCTATGTTTTAAATTAATATTGTCATCTACAAATTGTGCATTAAAAAAACTGACCAATAAAATTAATGTTTGAAAAATGTAGTAGAGTGTTTATCTTGCCAGTAGAAAAGGAAGATGAGTCTCCGTGGGAGGGCCAGCGTGGCTGGTCTGCAGAGGGCAGGAGGGGAAGGAGGCAGGCCGGCCATCCCCGTCTGAGGAGGATCACAAAACAGACTGATCTTAATCCGTGGTTTGCTTTATTTATTGCAGGGAGGGGGAGGGCACGCTGGGCACGCCTGTCAGCTGCAATAAAGCCCAACCAGAATTCTTCTAATGCGATGATTCTCACCACTGGTATTTCTTGGCATAAAAATGCCACTTTCTGCCCATCCGTGCACAGCCTCCGCAAGGAGGGGAGAAGAGGCCGGGCCATGTCTGAGCACAAGGTGTGGGTTTATGTGTGGCTGCAGCGAGAGGCTCTGCTCGCAACCCTGAAAGGAGCAGCCGCCACAGGCGTGTGAGCTGGCTCTGGAGCAGTCATCCCTCCCCCTGCCCAAGCAAAGCTGGTTATGTTTTCCGCAAGCGCACATGCATCACGTGGAAGGACTCTGTTTTTTCAATTTTGGCTGTTGAGGGTTTCTGGTCTGTGTGGCTGTGGTCTGGTAGTTTTTGCTCCCAGCGATTCACTGGCATCTTCAGAGGCACGTTATGGTGAAAACCAGCCACAGATGCGGTCGAAACATTAGGAGCACAAAAACCACCTCGCCAACAATGATGACGACCTGATTAATGGGGTGGATCACTTCTCAGGTGGGAGCGATCACGTTCTCCTGGAGTTTGTTATGCAGTGGAAAGGGGATGCTGAGTTTAGTCAGACGCACATTCCAGACTTTAAGAAATCTGATTTTAGTAAACTTAGGAGCTTACTGGGTGTGATCCCGTAGTTAAGACTACTAAAAAGAGAAGGGAGTGGATGATGGATCTCACTTCTTAAAAGTGAGATCAATTTCAAACTTCCAATGAGGAGGAGAAATGCGAGGCCTCTAAGGAAACCAGGATGGATGTCTAAAGAACTCTCAACTGAGCTGAGATTTAAAAGGGACGTGTACAAGAAATGGAAAAAGGAGGAAATCAACAAAGAGGAATTCAAACAAATAGCCACGATGTGCACAGAGAAAGTCAGAGAAGCTGAAGCTCAGAATGAGCTCAGGCTTGCTAGAGAAGTTAAAAACATTTTTCAAAGGCTCGTTTGGTTATGTCCATAGCAAAAGGGAAAAAAATATGACAGGGTCACTGTGTGGAGAGAATACCTGCTGTGGACCCTATGAGGAAAGGAGAAAGGAGGGCTGGAAAGGAGAAAGGGGGGCTGGGGGGAGGCCCTGCGAAACTGGAGGCAGGACCAAGTCACGAATAAAGTCCTAAACAGCTGCAGAAGTCAAATCCCCCCAAACCCACATCCGCACTCAGAAGCCCCCAAATTTGCAAGAGTCTCAAAACACAGATTAGTTCCACTTTTTTAATTGATGTGCTTCTGCTACACACAAAATGTGGACAATAGTGCTGCCGTGACATGGTGTGGGGAGGGGGAGCTGCCCCAGGCCTTTCCACGTTCATTTGTTTAAAAATGTGTATTTTTTTTTTGTAGTTACCTTAGAATAATAGTTGAAAACATTGTCTGTTAAAAAGTGCAGAGATTCAGTCCAGGTGCTGAACGGCTGCCAGGCCAGGGACCTGGATGCTTTTGTGCGCTGTGTGCATCCCAGCCCCTGTGGGGAGGGGGGAGGGCATGAGCACTCGTCCTGGCCCACAGAGTGCCCCACACAACCCTTCCCTGTTCAAGGTCTGGTGGAGGCAAATGACTCCAGGGCCAGTAGACTGGGAGGGGGAGCAGTCCTGTATTGGTGGGAGGGAGGCTGGGCAGCTTCCCAATAGCCCCAGAATAGCTACAGGTGGGGGGGGGGGGGAGAAGTCTTCCCCAGATGCTTAAGATCAAGAGGGTGCTCCAAAGGCTAGTGGTCCCCTCTAAAATCCTCTGGGCTGCGCATGGCAGCTCTCCCTCAGCTCCACAGATGCTTGTGGAGCTGAGGGGGTCATAGCTTGAGGTTCCACCCCCCTAAATCAGGAGGGGGCCAGAGCTCATGTGTGGCAGCACTCGGGCTTCCCAGGGCCTGGGGCCTGAACAGATTGGAAGCAGGGGGTCCATTTGGGCTTGTGACAGACACACACACCCATCACACACGCACACACACGCACAAGTTTTCTTTATTTGTGGTTGTGTGTTGTTTCCCCCTAAACATTATTTTCAGGGATGTGAGGTCCATAATGGCAGGAAGGCTCTGTGAAAAGGTACGGAAAAAATCTTGCAAAGTGGCTGTTGTGAGTTTCCCAGACTGTGTGGCCACAGTCTGGTCATTTTTGTTGGAGGAAAGGGACTTGACGCTGTTTCCTGCCTCGACCTACAGAGGGTTTTTTTTACTAGATAGCCAGTGGCTAGAAAGGGACCGAGGGATTTGTCACTCGATCATGCTGGTCCTAACCTTTGATGTAGACTGATACTCTAAGGGACTTCCTCCCTCCCTTCCGCCTTCTCCTAGACCCTCTCCATCTTACCTTCACCATGCCTAGGGAGAGGATGGGTGCCCTGCGCATCCGTCTCCATCCAGCTAGATTAGGATAGCTTAGTGAACCTATCTCTCCACCTTTCTATCCAGAATGGAGTTCACTAATAAATACTCTTTTTAATAGATTAGAAACTACAAACAACTCCAACTTTCTTTTGTGTCGTAAATTCTCTCTCCCGAGCTCACACACAGGTAAGCTCCACTGTGTTTTTAGCCTCTGTGCATTCTGCTCCTTGTGCAAGGGAAAACACACACGAGGTGTTGTTTCTCCCAACAGTTTTTGCCCCTAATGTTTTGCCTGCAGGTCCACAGCTCAGAAAATCCACGCCAGCCAGTTGATTCCAGCCGTAAAAGCCTTTGAGAAAGCAAATCTTTCCAAACTTATCCTAAGAGCATCCCATTTTGCAAACTTCATGATCCCAGTGGGAAAGTTTGTGGGGGGGCAGGGGGCACTTCCACAGATTTCTTTTAGAAGCTCTTTGTGGTGGTCAGCCACCCCTCCCCCCTGGGCCCTGGGCCACTTTTGCACAATGCTTGAGCCAGCTGTGCCGGGGCCGCTGTGCAGGAGACCACCCTCGGAAGCCATTTTGGCCTTTTGGAGCTTAGAAGGATGACCGACCTCCACACCAGCTCACAGCTGGTCAGATGGATGCCCAGTGCAGGATTTGCCTCTCTTTTCTGGGCTGGGGAGAAGCCACCAGCCCCAAAGCAGGCTGCTTCCAGTGCCATAAAGAATGCAGCCCCTTCCCCCAACACACAACGGCCCTTTGCCACCCCCAAAAGAAGACAGCCAGTAGAACAGGCGGCTTGAAGGACAGGTGGGGCCAGGCACCTCTTCCTCTGCAAACGCTGAAGCAAGCCTGGCTTGGAGGTGGGGGGAGGTGGGGGGAGGCTTCTCGCATCGTGTGAGGGAACAAGAGCGTAGGATGGGATGATGATGGTGAAGGCAAGAAGCTCAGCCTCCCCCCAATCATTTTAGTGTCATTTGTGAAGAAGAATTCCACCACAACTCTTCTCCTTCCAGTAGTTTCCTGTAAAGGGGGGGAGAGGAAGAGAGAGAGAGAGAGAGAGAGAGAGAGAGAGAGAGAGAGAGAGGTTACCAGTCATCCCCCCAGAAGTACACTGATCTTGCTTTCCCAAGCTCCATCTTCCAGGGGCATTTTGTTTCTGACCTAAGAGTGACCACTGTCCTCAGACAGAAGAGCTTCAAGAGGAGATAACCGTGTGAGATTGCTGCAGTTGAATTGATTGGCACTTTATATATATCTGGATGACCACCCCAGGTATTCTGATTTTCTGCCCCAGGAGCATTTATCTCCAGCTCCAATCAAGCTAATGGCCATGCACATTGCACCTGTGCATCCTGCGTTCCTCCTCTGCAGCGCCCTCCCACCACCTGTCTGGGAAATAAGAATTCAAGGACCTCAGTTCCAGCTCATATCTGATGAAGAGAGTTTTAACTCTCAAAAGGTTACATTCCACTAAGTAATAATAGCAATAGTGATAAATGTAAGAATAAATTTCCATAGTTTCCAGAAACTGAATCCATACCCAGGGTTTTTCCTCTTTAAAAAGTCTTTTAAAACATACCATGTCATCTCCCCCCTCCTCCACTTTTTATTTCATGAAAATATTAAAATAATTTTTGCATTAATCTTTAAATTCTGTAACTGCTCTATTGTTCACATGACTTGTCGATTTGCCCCTGGAGGAAAGGCTGTGGGACTTGGGGGTGTTCAAGATGGAGACGAAGAGGTGGGGGGGCACACACATGATTGCTCTCTTGAAGTATTTGAAGGGCTGTCCCTTAGAGGCTCTTCCTGTCGGCCTCGCAATGATGGGCAGAAATTACAAACAGAAAGGAGAGGGGCAGTCTATTAAGTCACATAAATAAAATATTAGGATTATTTTTCCTTTACAGTAAGGGTTGTTCAGCAGTGAAACAAGCTGCCTAGAGAGGCAATGAGCCCCCCCCCCCAGGCCCCTCACTGGCAGTCTTCAAACAGTAGCTGGACAAAGACTTTGCCAGGGGTGCTTCAGAGTGATCCTGCCTTGAGCAGGAGGTTGGACCAAAGGGCTTCTGTAGGCCCTTTCAACTCTCTGATTCTAAGCATCCAGACTTCTCCCTCATCTCTTCCTCTCCAAGCCTCTTCTTCCCCTTCCTCCTCCTCTGTACCCACCATCAAGCCCCTCCCCTGGTATTTGGTCTTTGCAGCTGTGGTTTTCAGGGACTACCCTGAATCTGGGAGTCCTAGTAGACCACAAACTGAACATGAGTCAGCAGCGTGACATGGCAGCCAAGAAAGCCAGTGCAATTCTGGGATGCATCAATAAGATTATAGTGTCTAGATCAAGGGAAGTAATTGTACCACTCTACTCTGCATTGGTGAGACCTCACCTAGAGTACTGTGTTCAGTTCTGGGCATTGCAATTGAAGGATATGGACAAGCTGGAACGGGTCCAGAGGAGGGCAACCAAAATGGTGAAAGGTCTGGAATGCATGCCTTACGAGGAGAGACTGAGGGAGCTGGGGAGGTTTAGTCTGGAGAAGCGAAGGTTAAGGGGGGACATGATAGCCATGTTTAGGTATTTGAAGGGATGTCCTGTTGGTGAGGGAGAAAGCTTGTTTTCTGCTGCTCCAGAGACCAGGACACGGAGTCATGGGTCCAAGGTGAAGGAAAAGAGATTCCACCTCAACATCAGGAAAAACTTCCTGACTGTCGGGGCTGTTCCACAGTGGAATGCGCTCCCTCGGAGTGTGTTGGAGTCTCCTCCTTTGGAGGTTTTTAAAGAGAGAGGCTGGATGACCACAGGAGTGTTTTGATTGTGTGTTCCTGCATGGCATGGGTTTGGACTTGATGGCCCTTGGGGTCTCTTCCAGCTCTGTGATTCTACCCATCCCCTGGGCAGAAAGGCCTAACCTGTAGGCAGCGATCTCAATGTCCAGAGCCATCTTGATGTTCAGCAGCTCCTGGTACTCGCGCATGTAGCGGGCCATCTCTTCCTTGGCCTCCGAGATCTCCTGCTCCAGCTCCACCACTCTTTCCTACAGAAGTGGGGGAACAGAAGAGGAGAGTGTGCCCCAGAGCCCACCAGCAACCCACAAAGCCATGCCGTCAGCCCCATCTCCTTCCATACAGCAAGCCCCTGAGGAAAGCCCTTTCAGGCTGGAATAAACACGGAGTGAGCCGCATCTCTCCCCTCCACAGCCACTGCAACATTCATTTCTTTAAAGAGACCCCTTCCCAAACCTGCCCTCTACCCACCCCACCCCAGGCTGGGATTTATGTGTACGAATGAACGAACGAACGAACGAACGAACGGGCAAGATCCCAGCCCTGGGCTCTGTGGGTCAGGATTCCTGCACCCTCACACCTTCTGATGCCCCCACTGCCTGAGGACCCAGGGTAGCCCAGTCCTTACTGGAGTGCCTGATCTGGACTGGAGAGTCCTGGGTCCAGATCCACTTGCACAGCGTGCATTGCACGGAAGACAGCAGATGATCGAGCAGCCTCCACTCCATCTCATTGGCCACATCTGACTTGCATCCCCCACCCCCCATCTCCAACCTGCTCTTTCTGAGCATCTGGATGGAGGCCCTGGGGGTTGTGGGAGGGCTGTGGGTGCGAGGTGATTCAGCAGCTGCTCCGGGCCCTTCTTCAGGCCTCCTTAGCTGATCTTTTCCATCTTCCACATCAGAGAAAAACCTGGCCTCTTTGTGGCTCCTGTGGGATACATCTGTAGCCTTGGAGGCCAGGGACCAGGCCCTGCTGGTAAGATGTTTGGAGACAGAAGGGCAGGACTGCCTCTCACCCGGACCCTCCATTAGTGCTGCTGATAAACAGCTGACTCTTTAATGAACAAGGGCCCATTTTAGACTTTGCTCCAAGACTCTAAAATGGGAGTTAACAAGATGTTTTCTAGACCACCTGTTTGCAAAATACCTTGTGATATTGTTTTATTTCTTATTTTGTGTTTTTTATTCAGAGGACAATTGTGTGTTAAAGTTCAGAATGTTTATTGCTGTTCCCGCAGTGTCTCGGTGAAGAGTCATACTGGGGTCTAATCAAGAGTTTCTGCTGGGGTCCTGTTGGAGAAGACCCTAAGTAGTGTGAGCATATCTGATATGGTGGCCTTTCTCTTTTGAGTATCATTCTGCCTTTCATCTTCAATCCTTCGTCTTAGAGAACTATCGTGATTTAGTTATGCTTGAGGAATGCTAGAAGATCTGGTTTTTACTGCATGCATTTTTTGTTGCGATTAGCAATGTCTAGCATGCAAAGAAATTAGAAGAACCACCTGCAGAGGGCAGGCAAGCGGTCAGCTAGATAGGTCTGTAAAATTAAGGCGCATTCATGCTCTTGTCTGTCTGCATAGACTGATATGGTCAGGGCAAGGCCCTCTTTCCTCTTGGAAGCTTTCTTGTTTCTCTCTCTCCCTCGCCAGCAAGGTAGCAAGAGGCGATCTATCCCTATCTCAGTTTTTCTATCTATAATGTAGTTCCCAAATAAATATTTACCTTTATCTGAAATCGGCTGAACCTGCCACTTCGCTGTGTGCTCACACCCTGCCAACACTGTTTTCCTGTACTTGTGGGATTAGCCTGCACATGTCTATATTTATTACATTCTTGTCTAATAAAAAGAGTTGTGCTTTATTTTGTATACTGCATTAACTTAAGGAAGTTCCCTCTTTGTTCTGCCGGTCAATATGGGGTAGAGTGGGGCACTGAAATCAGATGTCTGACATGCATTGCAGTTTAATTCAATTTAACAATTTATTATGGTCCAGTAGAATAAAGCATACATTAACAAAGTGGTTATAACTATCTAACTACCTAGCTGGCTATTCCATTAAAGTATTTATCTAAAAGCAAATACATGTCACTGAATCAGCCGTGTACGCCTTGGACGATTCTGACAGTTGTATAGAATGTGCACAAAATGTGGCATCTCTCTCTATCTGCAGTTTCATATTCTAGGTCTGCAAGAAGACAATCTCCCCCCCACCCCGTGATTTTGGGGGAGACGGGCATCATGAGTATATCTAAGGTCATTATTATGCCTCAGATCTCAGAAGATCTCTAAGCAACATCAACCCTGCCAAACCACTTCTGAACCACTCTTGCCTTGAAAACCTCTGGCCAGGGGTTGAAGTCAGTCAGAGGTGATTTGATGGCACCTCTGACTTGTAGCAGGTTAGAGGTTAGCGGTGGGGGAGGGGAAGTGTAAAGTCAGGTGGTAAAGAACAGAGCTTGAGATCACCCTTTGAATGTCAAAGCAACCTGACTGAACTACTCTCCGCTATGTGAGGTGGGAGGGAAGAATCTTGCTTTCCTTCCAGAATCACCTTTTGGATCACGGTTAAGGGGTCAGCAGTCCAGTTTCCTATAACCATCTGGCTCAAGTTTCAATGCATGGTTCAATAATATTATTGGGACCAGTGATGGGCCAAAGACTAATTGCTTTTGCTAATTTGAAGATGTTGAAATCTGCTTGCCTAGAAATCTGCCCGTGTATTTCAGGAAGCTAGATTTATTATTTCATTGCACCTAGATTAACGTTGCCTTGTGTGTAAGCCTGCACCTCTTCTTTAATCTTTTAAGTACAGCCAGTTGCTTTTATTGGTGTGTTCTGGGGACAGGGGAATCAAGCCATCCTTGTAAATACATGGTAGGTGGGAAACCCCCCACCATTTCTGACAACAAATGCATAAAAGAAATGAAACATACTCTAGTGGGTAACAAAAATGAGAACCAAGCATACTGTAGGGGGAACAGACTTTTGGATAGCACTGTGTGTGAACAAGATCTTGGGGAATGGGTGGAATGTAAGCTACATATGAGTAGCCGTGGGTGTTGTGTGTTCTAGAAGGAAAAAAGGTCAATACGATCTTGAGGTGCATCAACAGAGACATGAGCTCCTAATCATAAGATGAACACTGAAGAATGGAGCGGGGGCAAAGGACAGCCACAAGGAGGCTCCCGGGGCCTGGAGACCAAGCCCTCCAAGAAAAGGCTGGGGGAGGACATGGGAATGTTTAGCCTGGAAAACAGGAGGTTGAGGGGGGACAGAAGGGCTCTCTTGAAATATCTGAAGGGCCGTCACTAAGTGGAGCACAGGGAGCTGTTCCTGAGGGCAGCACTCACAACAGTGGCTTTAAATTATGGGCAGAAAGGTTCCGACTGAATATTAAGGGAACAAAATTACAGTCCGAGTACTGGTTGTTGTGGGTTTTCCAGGTTGCGTGGCCATGGTCTGGTAGATCTTGTTCCTAACATTTCGCCTGCATCTGTTAGGAACAAGATCTACCAGACCACGGCCACACAGCCCGGGAAACCCACAACAACCAGTTGAATCCAGCCGTGAAAGCCTTCGATAAGACACAGTCAGAGCAGTTCAGCAACAGAACGGGCTGCCTAGGGAGGGGGTGAGCCTCATCCCACTGGGAGTCTTTAAGCAGCAGCTGAACAAACACTTGTCAGGGATGCTCTGGGATGATCCTTCATTGATCAGCGTTAACTAGATGGCCTCCAAGATCCTTTCCAACTCTATGGTTCTGCTCTATGATTCTGCAAAGGGACAATGCAGCAGCACGTGTCCAGCCATTTCAATGTTCCCAGGAGTGGAAGGGCATAAAAGTGGCACAACAACACAGTATCTCCCTTTGAACACAGTGGAAGGAAGAGCACGGGGATGGGCCAAATGGGAATCCATGCATTAGCCAGAAAGTTTGGCAGCACCCATTTCTTGTTCCTGAAATGACCGTATCTTGCAGCAGAACTTAGCAGCTGTTGAGGCTCTAGATTGCAGATCCTGTCATTTCAGTTCAGACTTAACTTTGGAACAGCCCTGGCCTTGCGAAGGGTACATCTCTCTCAGAAAGCTTCTCCATCAAAACCATCATGGAGCGAATGAGACTTCAGTGCTCCAGCAGTTGAGTTCAATGTATTTATTTGTTTGTTTGACTTTATGTTCTGCCTGTTCCCAAAAAGTTGGGCTCAGGGCAGGTTCCAACAATGCATAAAACACAATTTAAATACATAAATACAGTAAAACCTCAGCTATAAAAGTCAAAAACTAAAGGCACCAAAACCAGAGATGGGCTCAGTCACAAGGAAGGGACATTGCAGGGGTTGGACTGGATGGCCCTTGGGGGGGTCTCTTCCAACTCTATGATTCTATGACAAGATAAAGCCAATAAGGATAGTCAAACGATAAGGAAAAGAGGGGAGGCAGCAAGATGGAAACTGTCCTTGCCCTCAATCACAGGCCTGGCACAACAGCCCAGTGGTGCAGGCCTTGTGGAGTTGCATCAGGCCCTGCTGAGCATGCCGTTCCTTGCCCTATATTCCTAATGACTGAATCTCCCACTACCCAAATCTCAGAGCCAGACGGCTGTAATCCCTTCCTCATCCAAGGAGTCCAGCCAGCCATTTCAGCCCACCCCTTTCTTCAGGGAATTCCAAACTCCCTAGCAAGAATTGGGGGCCGGGGGGGGGGGGGGGAGAGGCTCAGCAATGGACCCACCCCAAGACATCAGGCAGACACAGCGGGGAAAGAGTGCAGAGAGACCACACCGGACAAAGCCCTTCGCCCGGAGAGGCCGGGTTCCACTGGGAAAGGGCAGGTGGCACCAGGGAGCTGATGATGCCCGCCTTGCCGCCCACCCCCCAGTCAAGGGACCGCAGTGTTGGAAGAAGGGACTTTACGCTGTTTCCTGCCTCATCCTGTTTCCTGCCTCATTTTTACTAGCGAGCTAGTGGCTAGATAGGGGCTTAGGAATTTGTCACCTTTACTCTATCATGCTGACTCTATCCCTTTGATGTAGACTGATACTCTCAGGGACTTCCTCCCTTGCTTCCGCCTTCTTCTCAGAACTTCTCCATCTTACCTTCACCATGCCTAGGGAGAGGATGCATGTTTCGAGCATCTGCCTCCATCCAGCTAGAATAGAATAGTTAGTGAACCTGTCTCTCCATCTTTCTATCCAGAATGAAGTTCACTAATAAATACTATTTTTATTGGATTAGAAACTACAAACGACTCTGACTTTCTTTCGTGTCTGAAGTTCTCTCTAGCAAGCTCAGCCAGGCCTGTGTGCCCAGGTAAGCTTCCCTGTGTTCAGCCTCTGTGCCGCTCTGCTACTTTTGCAAGGGAAACACACGCACCAGGTGTGCTTCTCCCAACACGCAGAAGGAGCTCAGAAGGAAGGGGGGGGGTCTGGGCAGTTCAGGAGGGCCCCGCAGCTGCGGCGACAGGACGCCGGCTAGCTCCTCTGCTGCCCACCCCCATCCCGCCGCTTACCTGGCAACGGGCCACTTGGGCGCTCTGCTCCCCCTCCAGGCCCTCCAGCTGCCGGTGCAGCGAGTCGACGGCGCCGCGCAGGGCCTCGATCTCCGCCGAGCGCGACTGCAGCAGGCGCCGGCACTCCATCGTCTCCTGGCGGATGCCGCGCACGACCTCCTGGTTGCGTCCGGCCAGCTGGGCCACCGAGGCGAACTTGGAGCGGTACCATTCCTCGGCCGCCTGCATGTTCTGCGCCGCCAGGCACTCGTACTGGGCGCGGATGTCGCGCAGGGCCGTCGCCAGGTCGGGCTGCTTGGCCGCCCCCGCCGGGGCTCCTCCCGCCACCAGCGCCGCCCGCGCGGCCGCGGCCAGGTCGGCTTGCTCGGCGAGCTCGGCGCGCTCCTGGGCCAGGAGCCTCTGCAGGAAGGCCAGCTGGGCGCTCAGCGAGCCGGCCGCCCCGTCGGCGTCGCGGGCGGCCAGAACGGCCCGGGCTGCCTCCTGACGGACTCGGCCCAGCGCCTCCTCGGCGTCCAGGCGCCGGCGCTCCTCCTGCGCGCAGCACTCGCGCAGCTGGGCGCAGGTGTGGCGCAAGCGCTGGCGCTGGGTCTCCAGGCGCGCCCGGTCGCCCTCCTCGGCCTGCAGCAGCGCCCTCAGGCCGCGCACCTCGTGCTGGTACAGCTGGGGCAGGCGCGCCGGGGTGCGCTCGTGGCGGCGCAGCTCCTCCAGCTCCAGGCGCAGGGCCCGGTGGCGGCGCTCCAGCTGGCGCACCCGCTCCACGTAGGTGGCGAAGCGGTCGTTGAGGCCCCCCAGCTGCTCCTTCTCCTGGGCGCGCAGGCCCAGCAGCTCCGCGTTCAAGCTGCTCACCTGCGCCAAATCCAGGCGCTCCAGAGGATCGGCCACCGGGCCCGGCTCGCCGCTCAAGGGCCGCCTGGCAGCCCAGGGGGCGCCCCGCCGCACAGCCCGCCGGCCCCCGCCGCGGCACTTCTCCTCCTCCGACGAGGACGGCGCCCGCCGCCAGCCAAAGGCCTCCGAGCCCATCCTGCCCACACGGGCCGCGGCGCCGGGAGCCGACCTCTGCGCCAAGGGCGAAGGCACTGCGCCGGAGCGCCCGCTCTATATAGGGCCGCGGCGGCCAATCAGAGCGCGCCGCAGAGGAGGCGGCCTTTACTGAATGAGCCCCCCCTCCCATGAGCTGCCGCGTGTCTTTGCGGGGGGGGGGGTGCAGGCCGGGCTGTTCAGCGGCCTGGAACGTCATTTCTTACCCGCCCCAACCATCACCTGGGCAACGAGGGGGGCGGGGGGGGGGTGCTGGAGACGGCCTCATCCCTCACGGTGGCTCCGCGCCCAGCAGGATGCAGTCGAAGGAGGCGATGGGGTGGGGGGTTTTGCGGGAGGCTGGCGGAGAGGGGGGGCCCTCCTGAGCTGCCCAGACCCCCGCCCAGCCTGCGAGAGGCAGATGCCAGACAAGGTGAGGGCGGCGGCGGCGGCCGGTCGCCTTTGGATCAATCAGGGCATCCACACCCGGCCCTGGGGCGAGTCACCCGCCGCCCTCCCGCCCCAGCCCACTCCCCTTCCTTCTCTGCTTCCTTGGAACTGCGGCCCCGGCCGCCAAGCACGTGGCAGGCAGGAGGCCCCTGGGATGTGCCCTGCAGTGCAGGCCAGTGTGCGTGCGTGTGGGGGGAGAGGTTCTCAGTTGCCAACGGAACCTCTGACAGCCCATCTCTGCTTGAACGGGCATCCTTCCCAAAGACGCCAGCAGGCGGAAGAGGCCGGATCTCCAACTGCCTGGATGAGCTCCTGGGAGGTCCCGCCAGCACTGAGGGGAGGGGTGTTGAGTGCGGGCCCTGGGGGGGGGGGGGCACCGAAGCCAAGGCCGCGGCACGCGCTTTCCCAGGAACCAGTCCCACGGGCCACACTTGCAGCCACGGACAGCGCACTTTATGACACTTTATTATGAGGGCAGCGGCAAGGCCCGGCGGTCTCTGCGTCCGTGGGGGGGGGGCGGGGAAGGGTGCGGGGGGTGCTGGCTTCCTTCTCACACGAGCCCGGCTGCCCCGGAGGCGGTGGCGGCGGGGGGGTTCTCCTCGGCCCAGGGCTGCAGGTTCTGCAGGGCGTAGAGGGAGGCGTTGTGCAGGCAGAGCGGGTCCTGCTGCCGCGGCGGGCCCAGCCGCTTCTGGAAGGCCTCCTGCTGCAGGTGCAGAACCAGCCGGTGGGCCTGCTGGCGCTCCGCCTCGCGCTCCTCGGCCGTCTGCCGCCTGCGGGGGACCAAAAGGCCGCCACGTCAGCCCCCCGCTCGCCTCGGAGGCTCGCCAGCCCGCCCGCCCGCCCGCCCGCCCGTGCGCGGGGGTGAGAGCAGAGGCGGCTGGCTGGCCGGCCCAGCGGGACTCACAGCGAGGGTCTGACCGCCAGCCCCGCCCTCACCCCCCCCCCCAGCCCCTGACTCTCTAGCGTAGGACCCAGGACAAAGGTGGCCGCACAGCGGCCCCCACGGGAAGCTACGCCAGGCCGGCCTCTCTCCAGAATGAGGCACCTGTGGCCGAAGGGCCGGTGACAACGGGGCAATCGCTGGCCCACCACCCCTGTAAGGAAGGCCAGTCAGCCAGCTGCCTCTCGCAGGCTTGGCGGGGCCGCTTTCTCAGCCTAGACTACTGGGCGAAGGAGGCCGATACAGCGCTGGGGAAGGAGGGCGCCTTCCGAGGCCGCCCCCCCCCCCGTGGGATCCCTAACCCGCCCCCCGCGCCCGGGTCCAGTGCGGGAGGCTCAGCGCCCCGCCCCTCCGCCCCTCCCCGGCCTACCGCCACTTGGTGCGGCGGTTCTGGAACCAGGTCTTGACTTGGGCGTCGGTCATCTTGAGGGCCTTGGCCAGCGCGGCCCTCTCGGCGGAGGCCAGGTACTTCTGCCGGTAGAAGCGCTTCTCCAGCTCGCAGGTCTGCGCTCGCGAGAAGGACGTGCGCGGCTTCTTGCGCTTGGGCGGCGTCCGGTTCTGGTAGGGGTGGCCCACCCGCCGCGCCCCCGCGCCCAGGGACGGGAGCGCGGCTGCTGCGGACACAGCAAGAATGAGAGGGGGGGAGCGTCACCCTCAGCAGCACCCTCGTCCTTTCCCCCAGTCAGGCTGACTCCCGGGGTCCAGCCCCCTCCTCGCCCTTGAACGCTGGGGGTACGGTCTCCTCGCGAGTTTGGCTGGAAGGAGGGGGCACCTCCCGCCCCCAGCATGGCGAAGTCTGCGGAACTGGGGGAGCCGGGGCAGTTTCTGGCGGCGGCAGGAGCGGACTGTCCTTGCGAGAGGGCCGCCGCTTCCCCCGAGGCCAGCCCCGCGCCCTTCGCCCCGGCCCCAGCACACCCCCGAGCACGGCCAGTGGCGCCTTCCTCCGCGCCCCCCAGCCAAGGGCCCGGCCTCTCCCCAGCTCTGCAGCTGCCCCCGGGAGAGCTCGTCCCCGCCTTCTCCTGGAATCCGGCCTCTCCCAGCGGAGCCCTCCGCGGTTCGGGCTGGGCAGGCGAAGGAGGGTGGGGGTGGCTCGGCTCACCTTCGGGGGTTGAAAGGGCGCAGGCCCGGCGGGGGTGCAGGTACACCTGACTCCGCTCCAGGTCACCCAAGCGCGCGCCCTTTGGGGAGAGGGGAGGGCGGGCGGAGGAGGGAAAGGGCCCCGAGCCGGAGGCTCCGTTCCTCTCCTGCGAAGACGCGGCCACCCGGCCGGTGCGGAAAGGCGGGGCGGGGGGGGGGGGAGCTGAGGAGGACCGTTTCTCACCTGCCAGGCGCTCCTTGGCCAGCCTGCCGCCGCCGCTCTCCCCCCAAGGAAAGGTGATGCCGGCTCCCCCCGGCGGAGGCTGGAGGGCGGTGAGGGCTACCGGCCTGTGAGCGGGGACTCGGATCACTCCGCCGCTGCCCGCCGGGGCCCCCGGGAGCCCATAGTCCCCCCGGCGGCAGGACAGGCTGCAGTCCGCCCCGTAGGCGCCTCCGAAAAGCGCCCCCTCCGAGTCGCCCCGCTGCTCCCCGACGGCGGCCAGGCACGCGCTGGTCTGGAGCTGGTGCGTCTGCGGCCCCCCCAGGATCTGGTCGATGCCGAATCGAATGGGCTGCGGCGGGGCTTGCTGCGAGGGAACGGCCCCCTCCGGCTCCAGCCCCAGGGGCTCCATCCTGCCCCGGGGTGGGGCTCAGCGGCAGCAGCGGCAGCAGCGATCTCCTGCCTTCATGCCCGCCGCGCCTGGTGTCGGGCAGCCTCCAGAAGCCTCCTGGGTGAGGCGTCCCAGCCGGGCCTTGGGGCGCTCAGGACAGGCGTGCGGGGGCCCGGGGGGGAGGCCCCGTGGGGACCGAGACTGTTGGCCAGCGCCGGAAGCCAAGCCGGGCGTGCCGCTCTGCCCTGCCGCCACCGGGCGCCCCCGGCCAGCGCACTGGGGGCCCCGGCTGCTGGCGCTTTGCCCCCCTGGCCATCGTCGGCGGTCTCCAACGGCGGCTCCCACCCTCTCATTGGCGGCCTCTGGCGCTGATGGACAAACCCTCCTCTCCAGGGGGCGGGCCCGCCAAGGGCACCCTCCCCTCCAGACCAAGCCCCAACCGCCAGGAGAGGGAGGGGCCCTGGCCCTGGCCCCTCTCCCCCCCCCCGGGAGCCACCCTTGCTGCACGTCTTCTCCGGCGCCCCTCTCCAGGGAGGCCTGCCTGGGTCGCGGCCAGGAGGGGGAGGGGGGGTCCTTGCCGGGCCCTTTGCCTTCCGCTGGGGCCGCCACCGCAGAGCCCTCGGGGCGGGGCTCCTCGGCTTCTCCAGCGGCAACGGAGGCTTCTGGGTTCGGGTCTTCCGAAACACCTGTTGGTCCCGTTGGTTGTGGCGGCGGCGGCGGCGGCGCTAATTCTTGGCCCGGAGCCCCCCGCTCGTGGGATGTCTTCGGCGCTCTTGCTCTGGAACCGGCTTGGAGTGGCGGCGGAAAAGGCGTGCAAAAACGAAGCAAAGAAAGCCATTCATTATGTCTTCCCGCCCTTCGCTTCTGGATGCGATGCGGCTCGAACCAGAGCGACGCTCTTCTCAGTGGACGTCCGGCGCCGCAGCAGAAGTGACCCCCC
The DNA here is from genome assembly GCF_021028975.2 of Sphaerodactylus townsendi. NCBI lineage: Eukaryota > Metazoa > Chordata > Lepidosauria > Squamata > Sphaerodactylidae > Sphaerodactylus > Sphaerodactylus townsendi. The sequence goes on along the minus strand of NC_059434.1, from coordinate 88,875,152 downwards.
CGCGGCCCTTCACAGACTGGCCTTTTGCACCCCGGGAGGGAGGAAAGCGCTCCTGCCCTGCAGAGATGCCTCCAGTTCAGTCAAGACGAGGGGCGGGGCGGAGAAGTTACCAAAAGAGCGGGGGGAGGGGGGAGGGAGGGGGAAGAGGAGTCCGCATCCCCCCTCCCTCCCGGGTAAAAGTGCTCCTAACAGCGGGCAGCGCAGGGAGCAGGCTGAGGACGATTCATCCGCTCCCCTGAAGCGCAGCAGGTCAGGAGGGAGCAACCCGCCGAGGGTCGTGGGGGGCACAGCTCCGCTTGGGAGGCCGCCCCCAGCTCACCCGCAGCGACTGGCCCTCTTGGCCGGACTCCGGAGCATTCTGGGTAGCCCAAGGATCTCGGCGGGGGGGGAGGGGGGTAATTATCCTCAGGCGGGTCGACCTTCTCCGAGGACTGTTGTCCGGGCAGGACTTCCCTTCTTTACGGATGTTGGGCACATTTTTACCCCGCCCGACTGTCTTTTAAGGAGCTGCCGCAGTTCTGCTCTTGTCCAAGTTATTCTCACCACAACCGCCGGGCTCGAATCTAACAACAACAACCTTGTAAGCTGGTGGGAAATGAAGCTGCGCAAGAAAGACCGGCCCCCAGGGCAGCCGGGGGATCCAGAGGAGGAGGACGCGGCTCGGGTGTTCTGCCGCCTGGCTCCGTCTGCTCAACAGCCGCTTCCGTGGCCAGAGTTCCCGCCCGCGGAGGGGCCACAGGGATGGGGGGGGCCCTCTCGCGCCTCTCGCCGTAGCACAAGGCTGCGGTGGCGGCTTCCCAGTGGTCGCTTTGGGATCATCCAGATGCGCCCCCGTTTCTCCGGAGCGATCCCCGGATTGGCCCGTGTTTGTCCGGAGGGGGCCGCTTGGTCGCTACAGTCTGACCAACGCTCGAGTGAGGGGCGGGGGGGGGGGGGGTCCGGGCCCGAGAGAGCCGCAGAACCGCTCCTTTTCGTTTATTTTATTCTTTGGTTGGGCTTTGTAGCATGCAGACACACACACACACACACACACCAGTGGGAACGGAAGTCCTGCTGGAGTCCTGCCAGGAACGGGCTGCTTCCTTCAGGGGGCACAATGCCACATTCACCACCCAGCCGCCAAAGCGGGCCTGAAGGAAACGCCGGCCGGGTACTTGACCCCTGACCCGGCGGTTCAGCTGTCCCGCCAGGAGACAGACCTCGGAGCTCCCCCTCCCCCTCTCTGCTCTGAGGGGCAGCCGGCCGCCCCCCCCCCCCACAAAAGAATTAGTTTTTGCACCAGGTCATCTCAAAGTCACCATTACATTATAGAACATACCCCAACTCACAAATCTGAACACACCCAGGGCTCCCTAGTTTAAACAACATTGAAAGTGATGCTGTGGGGGGGGGGGGGATCCACCCTGAAACAGCAAGCTATGAAGAAATGGGGCACACAGCAAAATCTAAAGCCCTGGAAACGAGAAGACTTTGTAACAACATCAACAATGAGAATCTTCAAAATCTTAGTGCCCTCCTCCATCTGAAACTACCTGAAATCTGCCTTCCTTTAAACGCCTTGCCTCTCTCCCTCACACACACACACACACACACATACCCCTCTGTGTGAATGTAAACGACTCCAACACAAAGATGACAATTCTGTGCTAGCAGTTAACGGTTTGTGAGCGGCATTTTCTTTTAGCGCACTCGAGGCAGAAGAACCAGGCCAAGAAACAGCTCCACGCTTGCTAGCCAGATGCTTTCCAGGATGCCCCTCGCCCGGCCTTCCTGGGCGGCTGCCCCCCCCCCCCCCCGCGTCCCCGGGCCAATAAGTGACGGTCGGTCCTGCTTCCCTTCCGGCAAATGCCGCGCAGGCCAGCGCTCCTCTCCATCGCTGGGCCCTCCTTTCCCTGAAATGCGCTCCGCTGTCCGCGGGTTGCGCCTGCTGAGGAGGGCCTTCCCGGGACCGGCGGCTACAGCCACTCACTTCTCGGCGAAACACCGAGGGGCCCTTTCAACCACACCACGCGGCCAGCTACCCCACCCCCGCAGTGATGGAGCAGGACTCTGACCGCGGGAGCGCGCAAGGGGAGCGCAGGCGGCAGACTCCATGGCCCAGCCAGCCCCAAAACGTCCCTGGGGGGGGGGGGAGAGGAGGCACGGGAGAGTGGGTCGCTCAGGCCCCCTCTGGCCCCCGTCCTCGCCGCGCGGGGGCGCATTTCCCTTCTGCTGGCGCGGAGTCCCGGGAGGAAGGAGGAGAGGCTCGTCCGCAGCCACCAGATGACCCCGCGGGGGCGGCAGGACAGGGGCGGCCGTCTGTCTGTCTGCAGTAGCCGGGGCGGGCGCGGTCCTCGCTTGTTCTCGCAGCTTCTGCTTTGCCCCCTCCCTCGAGGACCCCTCCAAAGTTGCCCTCATCTGCCCAGGAGCCCTCAGCCCGCCCAAGGCCCTGGTGGCGCCACCGGGTGGCCACCTGCGGCAGGTGAGCGTTCCGGGCCGGCTGCCAAGAGTCAGCAACCCCGCGCCCCGCCATAGCGGCTCGCCAGCAGCAGCAGGCCGAGCTGGGACAGGGCGCGTCTCTTTCTCCCTCTCTCTCTGCCGGGTTAATTCCGGGCTAATCGGATTTCGGAGGCCGCAGATTGCATTAGGCCGGCCTTGCGCTGGGTCCTTGCTCTCCCCGGGGAGGGACTGGCGCCTCCTGCCTCAATCAGACACGTCGTAACCGCATGAGGCGCTCCTCGGGGCCCCCGGCCGCCCACGCCAGTGGCAGGGAGCGGGCAGCAGCTGCCGGGGCTCCTTCCCCTCCGGCGGGTCAGCGCCCACTCGGGTCTCCCCTTCTCCACGCTCAGCCCGGCCGGCGCCTCTGACCAAACCAGCCAGTCCCGAGAGCTTGACCTCGCGCACGCCAACCAGGCAGAAACTTCCAGCGAGTTGCTGACCTTGTAGTGGGGGTGGGGGAGGCAGATAAGTGTCTTGATGATTAGACAAGGTAATACAAAGGAGACCGGGGAAACACCGGCAGGTCGCATGCAAGAAAAAACAGCCCTTTTAAAATTCCACGCGCGTCTTTCAGGAAATGAGATCCGTTGCGAATCCATTTTCAAAACACTAAAACGCTTTAAAAAGCGTCGTCAGCCCAACCGTCGCGCACGCGCAGAAGCAGAAATCTTACCTGGGCGCTCCCTGCAGAGGCACCGTTTTGTAACAGAAGGGACAGCCTCCCACCTCAAGGGGGAATCGTCCTAATTGCGTCATGCCGCGATTCTGCGGAGAAGGGGACTCAAAATGAAAGTGCATTATTCTGCATGTGCGGAAGGGGCCTAAAACTCTCCACAAAACACAAGCAGAACCTTTCCAAGTATTCGAAGCTCCACCAAATACATTTTTTTAATTAAGCGGTAAATTCGCACTTACGCCGGAGTGAGGAAGACCTGGACAGAACCAGAAAAACACAACTTATGTAAGCAATACATCATCCAATATAACACACGAGTTCTTTTTTTAAAAAACACCACTAAAGAAAAGAAGGCCACATTCCGTGGTCCCTCAAAATCTGTAACTCAACAGTGAAGAAAGAAGGCCAAAAATCGCTGGGCCCTCTGGATGCTGCTAAGAACCCAAGACCAGCTCCCCCGCCCCCCCCCTTCCATACTGTCACTGGCCAAGCAAGGTGGGGCGCTCTGTTTTCTGGGCCTCTGGTCGGACTACAGCAGACTCGGAGCCTGCCCTTGGATGCAGCTCCGCATCTCTTTATTATCGAATAAGATTCACTGATTGATCAATCAGTCATCTGGACCTTAAAATCTGTGTCCAAACATCTGGGAATTGGCCCAGAACAAGGACTGGAAAATCGATTATAGTAGCTGTGACATAATCACTTTGCCAATAACATCTGCATTACAGCATCAATAATATCTTTGCAACTTCATTGTTACTTATATATGCTAAAATGGGTGTATTCCACTGAACTCCAAGATCACATCCAAAGCACTTGAGGGTTCAAAGACTTTTATTTGTGACAAGTGAGAGACAGTGAAAAGAGAGTTCTGGCAAAAGGGCACCAAAACGCTTGATAATATGATGTAGGCCTCCCCGCCCCCCATGTGCCCTGCATCCTTCTAGTGGGGGCCGACTGGCTCGGAGGATTCAGGCTGGACATTCATAACACTCCAAGGTCACCCAACAGATAGCACCTGCAAAGCAAAAGGTAAACACAGAGATAGTTCTCAGAGACTCCTCCCTTCCCCCCCAGAAATGGCACCCTGACATCAACACATGCAAATCACACATGCTAATTGCACCCTTTACACTTGTTAACCAATGCAAATGGTTCTTTCTCCAGCGCTGGGCATTCCACAGGTATATCTACTCCAGTAGCTTTACTACCATCAGATCCTCTGAAGGATCTGATGGCTCAGCCATAGATGCAGGCGAAACATCAGGAGAAAATGCTGCTAGGCCATACAGCCTGGAAAACCACAATGCTCTAATACAGGGGTAGGGAACCTGCGGCTCTCCAGATGTTCAGGAACTACAATTCCCATCAGCCTCTTTCAGCATGGCCAATTGGCCATGCTGCTAGGGGCTGATGGGAATTGTAGTTCCTGAACATCTGGAGAGCCGCAGGTTCCCTACCCCTGCTCTAATATCTTTACCAACAACATCTGGATTACTGCCCCATCAGCCACCAGAGATCTCCCTGCCCCTCTGACGTCCAGTGATTGCACCCTGTCTAGAGCTGGTAACCTGGAGACTCTCTTCACACACCTTCTCCATGTTGGATAATCTCCTCTTGGAGATGACACCTTTGCATTACAAGCAGAGTGCACGGGAGGCTGCAGCACAGCGAAGCACCTCCCAAACATGCTTGTGAGTGCTACGGCACAAAGAAAAGTCAGAGTCGTTTGTAGTTTCTAATCTAATAAAAAGAGTATTTATTAGTGAACTCCATTCTGGATAGAAAGGTTCACAATCTAATCTAATCTAGCTGGATGCGGATGGATGCACTCAGCCTCCATCCTCTCTACACACAAGGTGCAGTAGAAGTGGTTAGAGAGCAAGAAGGAGGGAGCTGGAAGGAGGTCCCTGCGAGTATCAGTCTAACATCAAAGGGATAGAGCCAGCATGATAGAGTAAAGGTGTGGATCCCTGGGTCCCGATCTAGCATCTGGCTTACTGGTAAAAACCCCTCTGTGGTTGAGGCAGGAAACAGTGTAAAGTCCTTCTCTTCCAACACTCCAAGGGGTCCCCCCTTGGAGATTGGGGGGAGAGCAAGGATGCCCTTCCTTCTGTTTCAGATATTTCCAAGGCTATGTTGTCCTGGCCAGAACATTGTAAAGAATGACCAACCCACCAGCTGTTCACACTCTCTGGTGCCTAGAACAAGATAGCTGGTCTTTGCAATAACAGAACAGAACCAAATCCAAACAGGCAAAAGGGCACATCAGACTCAACTCAGGGTAGGTGGAGCATTTGCAGCTGAACTGACTTGTGTGGGCAGAGAAAAGGAGTAAGAAACAAATGTTCCTTTCTCAAGACGGTTGCTTGCCTTGAGCAGACAAGACTGGCTTTGATGGGCGAAGGCAGACTCCAGCAGTCCACGTGGGGAGGGGGTTGCACAGTGACCGACACGCCCCCAGAAAGAACGGAGGAAACATTTCGAACGAGTTGGTTGCTGGGGGTTTCTGGGCTGTGTGGCCGTGGTCTGGTAGATCTTGAGAAAGGGCTGCTTTGGAGGGCTGGCTGTGGGGCGTCACACCCCTCTTGGGGCCCCTCCTCTCCCACCCCCAGGCTCCACCCAGCCCCATTTCCCAACTGAGAGACCTTGGAGCTGCCCTCCCCAGGGTGGTAGAACCTGCAGCTGGTTCGAAATGTTGTGTTGTCGAAGGCTTTCACTGCCGGCCACAACCGGGACTCACATCCCGGCCCCTTTTCCTGGACTTTTCCTGGCCCTCGGATTCTGAGGCACCCCCAGCCTTCCCGTGCCAGGAGCCTGTCCCCTCCCCCCCCCCCCCCCCCGCAGGTGCACTCCGTTGCTATTACTGTGGAAGCCACACCTGCCCACCTCTGGCTCAGGCTTGCAGCAAGGCTGGGGTGGGCACAGCCAAGCAGAGCATGGCCACAAGGAATCTCCCCCCCACCCCCACCCCCGCCAGGCCACCATTCGCCCTGTCAGCATCTGTAGCAGTTTAATGAGTTTCTCAGGGACAGGCGAGTGACAGCAGATGCTGCCAGCTGGCTCATTACAGCAGGCAAGCATGGGGGGGGGGGGAAGAGAGAGAGAGAGAGAGAGAGAGAAGGGGCTCAGCATTATTACCTGTCATGTTGATGTAGGTGGGTTTCAGTAGCAGGAGGGTATTGGCAGGTGAAGTGCAGCGAGAGACATGGGGGCACAGGGCTGAGGGGAGGGGGCATCTCTGAATAGCCCAGCCAGCCCACCCTCTTTTTTTCTCTGGTGCTTGGGTGAGCTGCGCCATGCCAGAGGCACCCACGGTGGGCCCCACCCTCTCGACAGGCCAGCACCTGCCAGCTTGGGATGCACACCCCACAGTCAGGCCCCAGAGACAACCTGGTGAGGGTTTGCCAGTCCTTGCCTGGTGGAGTTTGGTGGAGTGGCTCATCTGCACACGGACCCAGGAGAAGGGCTGCAACCGAGGAATCCTGTACCTCTGCATCCCTGGCCTAGAGCACGGGATGCAAGATCAGCCATGGTGGGTGGGTGTGGGGGGGGGGGGATGCCATCAAGCCAACCACAGAGAGCCCTCAGTAAACATCACTGCTGTTGCAGACGCCTGGTGCTCAGTTCATCTCCGCCCGCCCAGCCAGTGTTGTGGGATGCTGCGCTCCCCTCTGCCAGGTTTCAACCAATACAATACAATACAAAACCTTTATTGACTGTAAAATACAGATGGACACAGGTAAAAAGTACAAGATTTAGGGAGGATTATGGTTGCCATCTATATCTAGTTGTAGTGTCGAAAATTCCAGTTCGTTTATAGAAGCAGTTTGGTAGCATAGCATAAACATTGTCATAGAGATAATATTTTGGGTGTTGGTTCAGTTTTGACATAGGGAGAATTATGATTAGAAGAATAGACCAATGTAAACTAGGTTCTAGGTTTTGCATATCCCATAGGATCCACTGGACAGCATATTTACTGAGAGGAGTTTAACCTTCCCTGCATTCTGTTTACGATAATATGCTTAAAATGTAGTGACTAATTACACAATGTCTTTATTTTTTAAGTAAAACTTGGAAAGTCTGACAATAGACTCCCAAGATCCATACATGAAAAAAGCAAGAGTACCAAAGATAAAAATACGCAATAGACCACATTTGATGTATTTATCATATTTGTTTAACAAAATTATTTTAAAATTATATTAAATTCAGCTACCTTTGTTGCAGATATTTATGCTGAATATCATTGTAAGGAGAGAGTATTGCCTGTGGTGTTAATTTCTCTTGGTGTCATTGCCTGCAGCAAATAATGGGCTGTTTTCCCTAGGATTACAGGATCATTCCCATTCAGCAATTTAACAATGCAGAGTTTGGGAGGGGCTTTGCTCATAATTGATGTTAAAAGGGCTTCCCTCAGTAGTTGATATTTAGGACAGTGGCATATAATATGCTCCAACATTTCAACCAAAGTGGGGCAATATGGGCATGCTCTATCGGATAAAGGGAGCTTCTGAAAGCAGTCTTGTATAGAGGCAGGGGCGAAGACGCTACACCTGGCTCAAGTCAAAACCCAGCTTTGTTTAGGATCTGGAACTTGTAGTAAATAATTGGCCATCTTACCCACCTCAGGGTTGATACGGAGGTGCAATGGGGAGCATGATGTTGTGGCATGGCTGATTAGATATTGTTGTTCCTGATCAAATAGTCTGGTTTTAATTAGACTGTATATTTCTCGAGGGTCCCTCATGAACTCCTCCAGAGAAAAACCTAATAGGGTGAGCTTGGCAGTAATTGTATTCCACCATTGTGAGTCTTGTGTATTAGCTAAGGCCCTGCGGAGTAGGCTGCCAGGGTCTAGATGGAAGCATAACCTCATCCAGAATTTAAAAGTCAGGACCCATGCCCTAGCCTAGTGACTGGCAAATAGGTGCCCACTTCTAGGCATAGGACCGAGTGTTGAGCGCAATGCGGGACTCCGAATATTCTGTGCAGAAACGTTGATTGTACTTTTTCTCCCTCACTACACCAGATAGGGATCCATATTACACAGGAGTTGCTGCAGGAGAGAGATACTCGAAATACCTTCAGGGCTGAGGGAATGTGTTTCTGCCCTTTAGAGTAGAAAAAGTTGCACACCGCACTTATAGCAGCAGTGTAGCCCTTCACCACAGCATTTCTATCATGAACCCACTTGGGGTTGGATTGTAGATGGATCCCTAGATATTTAAAACCTGTTCAATGGGAAGTCCGTGTATGGACCATCTGTGTATTTGTTGGAGAAAACCATGATTTTGTCAACCAGTCAATCTCAGCCTCCCTCCCCGCAAAAAAGCAGTTGTCCTGAGCCAGTCCCACGCCCATTTGTTTCAACTCAGACAAGCCCACCACCCCCACCCCCCATCCAGCCGGCCTCTCAGCAGCCCCTGGGAACTCTACCAGAACCTGGATGCTTCCAGCCGAACCTCAAGCCCAAGGAGTCTGCAGGATCAAGAATATTAAAATGGTTCTTTCGCCATCCTTGGGCACCTAGAAGACACACCCCATCTTCCCCAAGGACTGACTCTTAGGGGCTGTGAGCTCCAGGTTGGGGGATTCTGGGAGATTTGGGGGTGGAGCCTAGGGAAGATGGAGTTTAGGGAGGGGAGGGGCCTCAATGGGGTGTGATGCCATAAGCCCCGCCCTCCAAAGCAGCCATCTCCTCCAACAGAAGTCATCTTTGTAACCTGGAGATCAGTAGTCATATCAGGAGATCTCCCACCCATCCCAGAAATGAGGGGCCTCAGGATTGCTCTGCCCATTGCTCTCTCTCTCTCTCTCTCTCTCTCTCTCTCTGAGCTAGTCATGTAGTTAGGACACAATCTCTCCTCTTTACTAACAAGAGGATAGTGAATTGGGATTCGACCAGTTGTTTGGATGCCATGGTGGGATGGATGAAGCAGTCGGCTGAAGTGGAATCCAACAAAGATGGAGATCCTGTGGATGGGTCATGGTGAAAGGGGGGAGGGAGGGAGGGAGACGGGGTTCCAGCTCCCGACTCTTGATGGTGTGCAGTTGACACCTAAGCCACCGGTCAAGAGTCTGGGTGTGACTCTGGATGCCTCCCTTTCTGTGGAGGACCAGGTCACAAATGTAGCCCAACTGGCATTTTTCCCACCATTGACAAGTCAGGCAACTCGTGCCTTTTCTGTCCCTCACTGACCTCGCCACAGTGATCCACACAACAGTCACCTCGAGGACTGATTACTGCAACTTGCTCTACACAGGACTGCCCTTGGCTCCGATCCAGAGAGTCCAAAATGTGGTTGTGAGGGTCCTCACTGGAACGTCATGGGGAGCCCACATTAGACCTGAGCTCTATGAGCTGCCATAGCTGAGGTGGAGTGCGGGATCCATTTGAAGGTTACAGTCTTGACATTTGAAGCCCTTAACTGCCTGGGACCAGCATGAGACCCCCTCTCCCAATATACCCCATCCAGCCCCTGGAGGACACTGTGCTCTGCTCATAGCAATCTGTTGGAGGTCCCTGGGCCACAAAGAATCTGACTGTCCTCAACTGGGGCCAGGGTTTCTTCTGCCCTGCCCTGCCCTGCCCTGCCCTGCCCTGCCCTGCCCTGCCCTGCCCTGCCCTGCCCTGCCCTGCCCTGCCCTGCCCTGCCCTGCCCTGCCCTGCCCAACAATACAGAGTCGGTCCTGTGGGACTTGCCACGGTTCTCCAGCAGGGTCTGCAAAATGGAGCAATTCTGCCAGGCCTATAGTCGAGGACTCCCCCCCCCGCCCCTCCCTTTCCCTTTTCCCATGAATGGAACTGAAATGAAGAACCAAAGTGTCCACCCTCCATGCACCATCTTGCACAGTTTTAAAGTTTAAATTGTTAAATTGTTTTATATTGTATTTATTGTTATATAGCTGTATTTATGTAGGTTGGTAGCTGGTCTGAGCCCAACTGGTGGGGAGAGCAGGATATCAAACTGTATAAACAACAACAACAACAATTCAAAATCCAGAAAGTTTTTTAAAAATAAACAGGGGGTTTGACCTACCTTTGGTGGGCCTGGAGCGGCAGCGGCGGCAGCTGTCCCCTCTAGTCTGGAGAAGCTGCGGCTGTGACGGAGGCCAGGGGAGGCCCCAGGCCCACCCTATGCTGCAGCAGTGGGCTGAAGGTAGGCGTGGGGGCCTGGAGCCACGATGGGGGAGATTGGGGCGGTGGCCTCAGTGGGCGAGGCCGGAGCAACTCTGGCCTTCCCCATCGAGATTGGATGGAGGAGTGGCAAATCTGGGCCCACTTGCTGAGATTGGGGGTGGGGTGGGATGGCCTCTACAGGCTCAGCAATCATGGGAGACGATCTCTTCCCAGAGAGGCCAGGAGAGGCTGATCACTGGAACACAGCCAGGAGGAGTCAGGCATCAGCAGGGAGGAGCATGGTCAGAAGGCAAAACTGAGCCAGGACTTGGGAAAGGCAGCAGGGCAGGCAGGCAGGCAGCAGGAAGACCAGGCAAGGAAGGCTCCCCTTTCCTTTCATAGCTTCCCAGGTGGAGCAGGGGGAAGGGGACCAGATACAGGTCAGGAGGTCGTGGGGCCAGGGAATCCCATGAGAGAGAAAGCACCACACACAGCCAAGGATGGCCTCTGGGTGAGGCTCCAGTTGTCATGAAAGGCCAACAACCAGCTAAAGAACTGGCAGCTGTGATATTAGCCTACTGGAAAATGTCACATCTATGAATTTATTAACATACACAGCATGTAAGTGCCATTGTATTATATATGTATGTTTCTTGATAGAGTTTTATTACTGCCATTTATGATCCTATATTTATAATGAGTGGATTTGGAATATGTTTATCATGTGTATTATTATACAGTTCTTAATTACTGCTTTGTATAATAGATCCCATGATAGTGATTTCAGAACATATGGGCAAGATTAAAATCTATGGCTGCGAAAGTGAAATAATTTCACCAGGAAACAGACAACAGAGCCAAGCTGGTCCCATGTTTGGATTCTCTGCACTATTGGGGACTTTATAATTTTATTAGACATTTTGGCTGTTTTTGTTATTTATTCAGATATTTCTACACTTATTGTATTAAATCTTACACATTTCGTATCACATGTAGCCTGGGTATAGTATTCCTTTTGCTTATGTTTGATTGTTTGCACACTATTCCTGCTTTCCTTATACATATATATATATATATGTATTGTGTTGTGATTTTGGCTTCTTAGCGCCTACCTCACAGTGGCCGCATGAGGGCAGCACTTGCCTGTGTGTTCAGCAGACTGCAAAAGATGCAGACCTTTAGAGTTCCCAAAAGATCTGGGTCTGTCTGTTTGCTGCAACAGAAGAACAGGGAATCCCAGTCCTGTGGGAGTGTCCGCATTTGTGGGGACAGTCAGTCAAGAGCCGATCTGAGTCGCAGGCAGGCCAAAAGCCGGCTTCTTCCCAAGGCTCCCTTCCCTCGACTGGCTGCCCCTCTTTGCTGGTTTCACGGCTCTCTGCTGCATAGAAACAGAACGTCCAGTTTCTCCTTGTACCACTGCAATGAAAAGGGCTAGAGGCTTGTTTTTGAAATAAAAACTGGGAAGTTGGAGGAACAGGGCAAGCTATCGTTATAACATGATCCCTGCTTAAAAAGCAACAGCTGTTAGGTAGCAGCACTGCAGGGAAGACGTGGTTGAGGAAACGGTTGCCAGAGATAAGAGCCTGCAAGCCTCACACGGGTCTGTCTGCTCCACTGTCTCTGACGATGTCGTTGTGAGTGCTTTGTGGCCCTTGGTGTGGTGTTGTTTTGTTCTACCTGGACAATGCATACCTGAAAGACTGCCACACAGAATGAGGACTTGGGGCCAGTTTATAAGAGGAAGGTCTATTGGTTGAAGCTTTTACCACCATGCAAGCCACCCTGGGCATCAAGACCTCCAGCGCTTTGGGTGGGGAGGGCCTCTCTGGAATTCCTTTCCACAAGAAGGATCTGTTGACCTGAAACCCAGGCGGTGGGCTGCACACACTGTGTTCGGAAGGGGGTCTCTGTTTGGGTGAGGAGAGCACATTCTGCAGTGCTTGCGCAGGCCTAGGTTCTAGTGCTCCTTGTGGGGGCTGCTTTTTAAAGCCCTCTATATATTGTTGTGGCCAAGTTTGTTAACCCTGCTGCTCCAACTGAGCAGCTCATTGGCTGTGTGGCCCTTTGAGTGGCTTCTAAGCCTGCCTCGCCAACCCCAAACCACTCACCAGCTTGGCTGTAGAAACCACCCACTCCCTGGCTTATGATTGCCCAAAGCTCGTGAACCTTCTCGATGCAAAGCAGCTGCGCTCCCCCCCGGTCCCCCTCCCCCCAGGAGGCAATCCTCTTGTGTCCCTGCATCTCTCTTACACTGCTCTGTTCATTCTAGATTCTGCCTCTTGCACTTGGCTTGGTGGGAAATGTGCCCGGTTCACTTGCAAGACCTGTTCGGATCAAAGCAACAGAAAAGTTTCAGGGCCCAGTAGCAGCCCAGTGTTTTCCCGCTGCATCTAGCACAGGGGCCCACTGCCTTTTTGAGCCTGGGGTACTTTGGGACTCTGACAAGGTGTTTATTTCATTTGCAGCTGGCCTTTCTCTCCAGGGGTGACCCAAAGAAGGAGTTGTGGACATAAACACCCAAGGGCAGCTGCAGGAGGCAACGCCAACCTTGAAATGTCAGGGAGTGAGGTGATGCATAGCAGTAACTCTTCAACTTTGTAGGCAGGTTGCCCTTCAAAGGAGCATATTGCTTAAAACCCTCTTTTTCCTTGCAGGCAGCTGGCCTTCAGGCACACCGGGAAGTGGGAAGACTTTTGCTCAGCAGCTGCTGCTCCCATAGCAACTTTTAAAAATCTGCACAGCCAATCAGAAGCCATGCTGGACAAAAGCCCCACTTACTTGCAAGAATGTTTGTCAGGGGCCCTGCTGCCTTCGGGCACCTCATTGGAGACCCCCGTTATAAAATGGCCCTCCCTGGCCACACAAAATAGTCTCTTGCATTTCCTTCAGATAAGTCCTCAATGCAAGATGACCGCTAGCGCAGAGGCGGAGCAAGGGAAAACTGCACCCCAGGCGCCTGGCGGCTGTGCTGTGGTGATGCCCGCCCCCTCCCTGGCCTGGCCACTACTCCCCTGCGACTCCGCCCAGGGCGTTGCACCCCACTACCCCTCTGTGTTAGCGTCAGCTTAGAACTCGCCTTTCCCCCTCTCCTGCTCCCATTCATGTTCTCACAAACAGTGATAAACACTGGGGATGGGGACTGGCAGCAGGTCACAGCTAACCTGCTGGGGGCAGCAAAGGCAGCTTTAAAATGGCCTGAGGAATGGGGGAGGGAGGGGAGAGTGAAGAAGGGAGATCGGCACTGGAGTCGAGCAGGCTGAGACTGGGGCCGGCAAAGGAAACTGCACGTTCCCCCCATTGCCTGCAAAGCCCTCTGGACCACAAGAGTCTGGAATGACACAAGGACCTACATGCCCACTGGCCTGTCCTTTTGGTGGCAGCAGGTATAATTCAACACAGAGTCTCAACACTGGCCCCACATTTCAGGATGACGATGGGTGCTGCAGTGCCAAAACTGGAACGCCCTATGCCTGATTATGGCTTTCTGGGTGACCTTGAACCACTACCAGTCCCCCCCCACCCCAGTGTTGGAGACCACAACTCAGCACGAGATGTTGGGGGGGGGGGGCTCTAAGTCTCTCTAAGTGCATCAGTGTTATCTCTTGGTGGGATGTTCCTCTCTTTTCCTGCACCTTTCCCCCTGACCCTCCTCCTTCTGACTTAGCCATTGCTCTTTGTCACACCTTTTCCACATGGACCGGCACAGACTCAGACGCTCCTACAGGTCTTTCCTGCAGAAGCAAATATTCCAGACCTGCACTCAGCTCCCATATGATGCACCAACAAGTGCCCACTTGTATAAGGAAGTATATTCTTTAGATTAGGATTTCGATCTTTCTTTCAACTGCAACAAGAGTTTGAACAGAATCTACTTAAATGTAAGTTTTCCTCTTTGCAGTTTACTTTTTGAGAAGACTGATTTTACTGGATTCAGCATCACACTCCCATGACTGGGCAAAGCTGCTATATTAACCAACAAGAAACCCAACACTCCGCATCACCTACCTCACAGAGTTGTTGCAAAGACAGAATGGAGAATCGTGTGAGCACCTTGGGTCCACTGGGATTAAAACAATGGACTTATAATCATAGAGTTGGAAGAGACCCCCAAGGGCCATCAAGTCCAACTGTTACAGCGAATTGCCAGTAACAATAAGTGATTTCAGCTCAGCAACTTAATGAGGTGCAGGAAGCAGGTGTTTCTTCAAAGCAGGAAGGATTTTATTGCAAGTGATTTCCTGGCACAGCTCAGCAAAAGGACCCCCACATGGCTGTGCATCAGCCCCTTTTATACATTTCCCAGTAACCCAGAAAGGGGGTGTAGGGCAGTCCCACCCCCATAGTGCAAAACCCAGGAAGGGGGCAGTCTCCTTCCATCTAATACAGAGAAAATATCCTAGAACACCTAAGGGAGAAAACAATCCCTTTGCACATGCTGATGAGATCAAATCCCAGAAGAAAAGCTCACACCTTCTTGCCTGAGGTGGTTCCTTGGGAGTGTTAGACAAAGACAAGTGTAAATGATCCAATGAATTCTTGGATCCTGAAAGTAAGGATGTGAACAGTCCAATGAGCTTCTGGATTCTGAGAGTAAAACTTCAAACAGTCCAATAGCAAAACAGGGTGACATCTTCCAACGGCTGGGTGACCCTTGGGTGCTGGCAACAGATTCAATTAGCAAGTCCAAAGAGGGTCGTTGTTCTTATCAAAGGATCGGCTGGGCGTTGGTCTAAGCTGCATTCCAGAGCCAACTTCCCTGGTTCTTTAATATTAGACCTTAACTGGCTATTGCTTCTATTCTCAGACACAAATTTCAAAAATAACATTTCTAACTTAAACATTAGGAAAACCTTAAAGGATAAACACACATACTTATACTTATAGGCAGGACTGTACATCTACCTACTGGCAGGGCTCGCTTAAAACTAATAGAACCTTAACCTAACTGAAGAACCTTGTTAAACTAAAATCCTAAACTACAGGCATAAACTTAACTAAGAGGAGCTTTTACCACATCCTAGAATGACACAAACACAAGGGAAACCATATAGCCTTGGCACAATCATGCATATACATTCTTTGTGAACCTTATGAAGGCTTCTGTGTCCAGGCATGAAGCTGGTGTAGCTAGGCAACCTGACTTCAGGAAAATATTTTGTTTATTTTCCTGTCGGTAACAACCCCCTGCAGTTCAGAATAGAATAGAATAGAATCTTTATTGGCCAAGTGTGATTGGACACACAAGGAATTTGTCTCCGGTGCATATGCTCTCAGTGTACATAAAAGAAAAATACATTTGTCAAGAATCATAAGGTACAGCACTTAATGATTGTCATATAGGTCTAGTAAGCAATCAGGAAACAATCAGTAGTAATGAAAACATAAAATGTAAAATCATAAAATAAAATAAAATAAAATAAAATGTCAGCACAGGCTATAGTCATACAGTCATAAGTGGGAGGAGATGGGTAATAGGAATGATGAAAAAAGTAGTGCAGTGCAATTATATAATAAAGCATATAATAAATAGTTTAACATAATATCGAGGGAATTATTTGTTTAACAGAGTGATGATGGCATTCGGGAAAAAACTGTTAACTTACGTCTAGTTGTCTTGGTGTGCAGTGCTCTCCTGTAGCAACGTTTAGAGGGTAAGAAGTTGAAACAGTTTATGTCCAGGGATGCGAGGGGTCAGTAAATATTTTCACAGCCCTTTTTTTTTGACTCCGTGCAGTATACAGGTCCTCAATGGAAGGCAGGTTAGCAGCAATTGTTTTTTCTGCAGTTCTGATTATTCTCTGAGAGTCTGTGTCGATCTTGTTGGGTTTGCAGAACCAAAACCACACAGTTAATAGAGGTGCAGATGACAGACTCAGTGATTCCTCTGTAGAACTGTATCAGCAGCTCCTTGGGCAGTTTGAGCTTCCTGAGTTGGCTTAGAAGAGAACATTGCTTTGTTGTGCTTTTTTGATGACATTTTGATATTAGGTGACCATCTTTTAGGTCATGAGATATGATGGAGCCTAGAAATTTAAAGGTCTCTACTCATTGATATCACTGTGTTGTCTAGGTATTGTGAGAGGAGGTAGGATGGGGAGAGGTTTCTCCTGAAATCTACCACCATTTCTACGGGTTTTAAGGTGTGTTCAGTTCTAGATTGTTCCAGTGGCACCACCGAGGCTAGTTGTTCAACCTCCCGTCTGTATGCGGTTTCATCGTTGTCTCCGAATGAGACCAATCACTGTTAGTATCATCTGCAAATTTCAGTATTTTAACAGATGGATCGTTTGAGATGCAGTCACTGGTATACAGAGAGAAGAGAAGTGGTGAAAAGTACACACAGCCTTGGGGGGCCCCTGTGCTCATTTTACAGGTGTCTGATGTAATTTTTCCTAGCTTCACCTGCTGTTTCCTATCTGTTAAGGAAGCTTGTGATCCCACTTTACAAATATGCTCCAGGTACTGCTAGCTGATTTAGTTTTGGTTAGAAGAATGTCCGGTCTGATAGTATTGAATGCTGAACTAAAGTCAACAAAAGAGGACCCTTTGCATAGGTCTTCATGGCGATTCAAGAATGCTGTAGGATATAGTGCAAAGCCATATTAACAGCATCGTCTGGGTTTCGATCTGTTTGCTTTCCGGTATGCAAATTGCAAGGGTCCAACAGTGGATCCGTGATGGTTTTCAAATGGTACATCACTAGCCTTTCAAAGTTTTCATACAACTACAGATGTTAGAGCAACTAACTGGTCTGTAGTCGCTCAAGTTCCTTGATGGAAGGCTTCTTCGGCACTGGGACGAGTAGTGGAGTGTTTGAAGCAGGAAGGAACATAGCACATCTCTAGTGATTTGTTGAAGATTTGGGTGAAAATGGGGGCCAATTGGACAGCACAGACTTTTAAGCAAGAAGGTGTTATCTTGTCTGGGCCTGGTGCTTTTCCAGGCTTCTGTCTGTGAAATAGATCTTGCACTTCCTTTTCTGAGATCACCAGGGGTTGTAAACCCAATGAAATGGGTTCAGTTGTAGGAAGTTTGGCTATTGTTGGTGCGTCTGAGATAGAGGTTGTGGAGAAAGGTGACTGTAGATTGTTTTCAAACCTACAGTAGAACACATTCAGGTCGTCTGCCAATTGCTGATTTCCTTCAGCTTGGGAAGGTGGTTTGCTGTAACCGGTGATATTTTTGAGAGTTTTCCACATGTTTGCTGTTTCGTTTGGTGAAAACTTTCAGGAACACACCATCAAAGCACTCTCGACACATTATGTTCATCCAGCCTCTGTTTAAAAACCTCCAAAGAAGGAGACTCCACAACTCTCTGAGGTTGTGCATTCCACTGTCCAACAGCTCTGACGGTCAAGAAATTCCAATACTTGAATCCAATACTCTGTGTCCAAATCTCTGAGACAGCAGAAAACAAGCTTGCTCCCTCTTCAACATGACATCCCTTCTAATCTTTAAACATGGCTATCATGACACCCCTTAACATTTCTTTCTCCAGACTAAACATCCCCAGCTTCCCCAGTCTCGCCTCGTAGGGCATGGACTCCAGACCTTTCACCATTTTGGTTGCCCTCCTCTGGACCCGTTCCAGCTTGTCCATATCCTTCTTGAGTTGCAGTGCCCAGAACTGGACACAATATTCCAGGTGAGGTCTAACCAATGGAGAGAGGTACAATTACATCCCTCGAGCTAGATACTATACTCCTATTGATACAGCCCAAAATCGCGTTGGCTGTCTTGGCTGCCACATCACGCTGCTGACTCATGTTCAGTTTATGGTCTACTAAGAGTCCTAGATCCCTTTCACATGTAGTGTTGTCAAGCCAGGTGTCACCCATCCTATATCTCTGGGCTCAGTTCACAGTGTGGGTGATTCCAATATCTAAAGGTCGCTTATATGCAACCCCCACTCCCACCCTCGCCTTCTCAGATCATTAACGGAGACCCTCATTTTTCATAGATGAGGCAGTGGGGAGCAGGGCCTTCTCCGCAGGAGCCCCCTGATTTGGGCGCCTTCCTCTCGCGCCCCCCCCCGCCCCCCCCCCCGGGCTCTTCTGCAAGGTCCATCTCGCTGCTTTGCTCTGCTTTGGGGCAGTCTGATAAGAAGACTTTTGTATTTGTTTCTCGAGGGCTGCTGGTGTTTAATTGGTGCTTTTCTCGACGACCGCTGAAGCCCCCGTCGCACTTCAGATGGTTTTCAACGTTTTTAAAAACTGAATGTTTAGCTGTTTGCTGCCCGGGGGGCGGGGAAGCTTTTAGGGCCGAGTCTAGGCACCGGCTGGAGAAATTCAACCGGCGGAAGGCCAGCTCTCCTCGGGATGGAAGCGCTGCCGCTGCCGCCGCCTGCCCACCGAAGGGCCGCCCCCGGGGCTCCGGCGCACCGCCCGCTCCAGGCCGGCAGGGAACGCGGCGGAATCCGGCACGTGCCACGGAAAAGGGACTACGACTCCCAGCCTGCCCTGCGCGCCTCCGCCAGCCAGGCACGTGCCGCGGCGCCGCGAGGGACGATGGGAGCTGTAGTGCCGATGGTCCGGGCCGGCCCCTCCGCACCCGGAAGTGGACGAGGCGGCCCCAAGATGGCATCTCCTCCTGCGGGGGGCCCGATGGCGATCGCGATGCGGCTCCGCAACCAGCTCCAGGCCGTCTACAAGATGGACCCGCTGCGCAACGAGGTCAGGCGGGGAGGTGAGGCCGAGGGGAGGGGAGGGGAGGGCCGGGGGGGGGGGGGCGGGCCGCGTTCCGGGAGGGGGGGGCAAAGCAGTGGGGCTCTGCCCGTCCCCCCCCCCTGGTCGCCACACGCACACAGCCCGCATCTCGGTGGGGCGTCCGCGGCTCCTCCCGTGCCAAGTCTGAGAAGAGAAGGCGGGGTTTCCCCTCCCCCGGCCATGAAGCACCCCCCCTCCCGATTTTGGGGGGGCGGGGGGGGGAGAGTTCTTGCAAAAAGGCTCCCGCCCCTTGCCCGGCAAAGGTGCCGTTCCGCTTATATCTCCGCAAGGAAAATGGCCAGGGGCTGCTGGCCAGCGCTGGCGACGACGCAGACGATCCTTGGAAAAGAAAGCCGGGGGGGGGGGGGGCTCCCTTCTCCACCCCTTTCTGGGAGCAGAGCGGAGCGCGTCTGTGTTGTTCTCCTGGCTGCTCTGAAGGAGGGGTGGTCGCAGCTCCCACTGTCCAGGCGGGCGAACGGGGCGGGAGGAGGGGGCCCGGCCCGAGGTCCAGACCCGCCACTGCCTGGAGGCCAGGTAGGCAGGTGCTGGTTTCATCCGTTCAGCCTTTCCAGCAGGTGCAGAATGAAGCAAACTGTGGCACAACTGTGGCTGAGAGGCAGGCCCCGACATGACAGAGATATGGGGGGGGGGGGCGGGGGGGCTGCGCAACCCCACGATACGAACAGACATGCCGAAGGCTGTGCTCTGTTTCAGTGTTTCTGGTTCCGGGGGGCTGCCCACAGACAGGCTCTGAGGAGGCTGTGGGATTCGAACACAGCTCTCTGTGCTGGGCTGTGTTTCAGGCCCTCAGAGAGGAAGGAAGTGTGGTCAGAAGCAGCTGCCCTCCCACCCCCTGCTCTGTGCCTGGGGGGGCGGTCAGGGTGGAGGCTTCTCCCCACCAGGGTGTCAGGGCCCGTCTCTTGGAGTCTGTCTCTGTCTGCAGGAGGAGGTGAAGGTGAAGATGAAGGAGCTGAACGAACACATCGTGTGCTTCCTTTGCGCCGGCTACTTCATCGATGCCACAACCATCACGGAATGCCTCCACACCTGTGAGTGGTGGGCGGGGGGGGGGAGTCCACACCATGTGGGAGCTCCGTGACTGGACAGAGGGCGGGGGAGGGGAGCTGAGGCCGCTGCCTGGTGGCGTCCAAGCAAGGAGCTGTCCCGGAAGGACACAGGGGTGGGGGGGGGGGGGCGGACAATGGAAGCATTTCCAGCCAGGCTGCAGGTGCCCCAGGCAGTGTTGAGGGCTAAGCTGATCTCCCGCGTGGTGCCCTCCGTGCCGCTGCTCCTGGCCGGCATCTGGCTGCTTAGAGAAACCGGCCAGCAGAGCCCCATAAAATCCGTCTGAGAACCAAAGGTCCTCCAATGGAAACATGTGACTAAAATGAGCAGAGGTTCTGGCCCCCAAACTCCTCTGAGCCCCAAACGCATGAAAACGCACCTCTGGGCACCGCTGTGTCTTGGGGGTGGGGGGGTGGGGCAGCAGTTCTCTGGGCTTCCTCTCAGAAGAGCTGGGCCCACCTGGTCCTTGAGCACAGGATGCTGCTTTCCAGTGAACCAGACCAGGTCGGCTGCTTGGAGAGGCTCCGCAGGGCCCGAGGCAGCAGAGGCGTCTTTCCCATAACTGCAGTGCCTGGGGGTGCTGCTGGGGTCCAGCCGGGGACCTTCCGCATGCTGAGCAGAGGCCTCTTCCTGCTTCCCAGAGTAGCTGGCCAGGTGCTTGGAGGCCCAGAGGGACATGTCTCTCCCCGCCCCCCCCGCCCCTGGCCCTCATGAGTCAGTCTGATCCGCTCTGAAAGCCAGTGCCACCCCCACCCCCCATGGCCACGCACCCCACGCACTCTTTGGGCCCGTCCTGTGGCTGGGAGGCAGGGGGCTGATCTGTGGGCAGGAGGTGCAGGGCTGACGGGGCCTCTCTGTCCGGCAGTCTGCAAGAGCTGCATCGTGAAGTGCCTGCAGACCAACAAATACTGCCCCTTGTGCAACACCAAAATCCACGAGACGCAGCCGCTGCTCAACCTCAAGCTGGACCGCGTGATGCAAGACATCGTCTACAAGCTGGTGCCCGGCCTGCAGGAGAGTGAGTGTCGGGGCAGGGGGGCAAGAGCCCTGCCGCTGAGGGAGGCTCTCTTGGCCCTCACGGGGGCAAGGACTCACCCATCGGCCAGCCGAGCCCACGGGGCCTCTCCTCCAGTCGCCTGTCCCTCAGCAGCGCCCCCCACCCACCCTTGAGCAGGAGGGGGGAGGCTCTCCTGGCTTCTGGCTGAGGCCAGCCACGCCCCCTGCTGAGTTTCTGACCTTCTGTCCTTGGCAGGTGAGGAGAGGCGCATCCGGGAGTTCTGCCAGTCCCGAGGCCTGGAGCGGGTCACTCAGCCCAGCAACGAAGGTGCAATCAGGACTCTTCCCCTATGAGAATGGATTGGGGCTTGCCGGCGTGGGGGAGGCGCTGCCAGAGAGCCCTCCTGTCTGGCCCTGACCTTCTCTTCTCTTCATCTCATCCCCAGACCCCGTTTCTGACCGCATGGGACTGCCCTGCACGGATTTTGACCACTCCCGAGCTCACTATTACCGCTTCGACGAACAGGTCTCCCTGTGCCTGGAGAAGCAGGGGTCAGTATGACGGGGGCAGGGGGTGCCCCCCCCCCACACACACACTTCTTCTCCGTTGGCTTCTGTGAGCCCTGAAAGCAGAGGGAGCTGCTGTGGTGGACGGCTGGGGTGTGGCCGCGGGGGTTGTGTGGAGGGAGACGGGGCTGTTTTTTTGCCCTGGGGGTGGGTGGGACCCCTTCTTCCTCCTCGCTGGCTGTTCTGGGCCCTCGGGGCTCCCCCCCCTCCTCTGACCCTCCTTCCCTCTTACTGCAGCTCCGGGAAAGAGAAGAACAGGCACGTCCTTCAGGTAACCAAGACTGGCGGGTCGACATGGGAGGGGCCCTGAGGGGGGGCAGTCTGCAAAAGCTGATGGCAGCAGCCCCTCCCCCCGCAGAGCCCCTGGCCTGGGAGTTCCCTGGGTGTGGGTGGCGCCCCCCCCCCATCCCCAGGGCCTGCAGAGTGCTTCTGCTTCCCTCCCCAGCACAAGTATGTCCGCTGCTCCGTCCGGGCTCAGATCCGCCACCTCCGCCGGGTGCTGTGCTGCCGCTTGGAGCTGGCCCTGCCCCACGTGAGTGAGAGGGCGGTCCTGGGGGCTAGCTTGTCTGGAGAAGCCGGGGGAGTGTCAGGGGGGCCCCCGCAGTGCTGCTGAGGCTGACGGCCCCCTGCCCCTGCCTCCTCAGGTGCACGTGCTCTTTGACAACGAGGTGCTCCCGGACCACATGACGCTGAAGCAGCTCTGGCTCTCCCGCTGGTTTGGCAAGGTCGGCTGGAGGGCCCTGCGGTGGGGGGGGGGGCGCGAAACAGGCTGCATTCTCAGAGAAGGGCCCTCCCTGACCTCTCCGCTTGCTTTCCAGCCTGCCCCACTGCTGCTGCACTACAGTGTGAAGGAGAAGAGGAGGTAGGGGCCCCAGAATGAGTTACACCCCCGCCCGCCCGCCCGCCTGCACTGGACCTTTAATTTAAGCCTTTCTTTGCTTCATTATGAATTTATTTTTGGAATAAAATCAATGAAAACCACCGCTTCCTTCAGCTCTTTTGTCAGTGCTGTGGCGTGCTGTTGCGTGGCGTCAGGGGACAGACACCCCCCCCCCAACCACGTCCACCTCCCCATGCAGGAGGACACGGGTTCCCATAAAGGCAGGAGAGGGCTGCTGTTTCCCAGACTGTTCAGCAGGTGGCAGTCCCGTCCCCATTATCCTGCCTGGATTGGGGAGGGGGCTCTCCGCCTGTGGGAAGCTGGTGGTGTCCCCCCTCCCCTTCCTGTGCAGTGATTTAATGCACTGGTAGCTGAGGCACGTTGTTTACCCAGCAGCAGTTGCTGCACTTCCTCGGCAGATTAATCTCCGCCACCCCCCCTTCCCCCTCCCCTTTGGATGTCAGGGTTCCAGCGAGCAAATAATGGAGCAAATAATGATCCCTGTCATCGTCCATCCCCCGCCCCCGCCCCCCACGCTTCTCCCTCACTCGAGATAATGGGTGATAATGCAAGTCATAAGGCTTTGGGTGCATGAGTATTTGGGGAGTCCCAGCACATAGCTGGTGAGGAGCGTTGTTGTGGCAAGTGGGGAGGCCATCTGGGCAGCTGTCAGAACATGATGGGGGGGGGGGGGTTGAGAGATGTCTGCAGCCCTCTCTGCTCTGGAGGGGGCCTTGT
The DNA here is from genome assembly GCF_021028975.2 of Sphaerodactylus townsendi. Taxonomy (NCBI): domain Eukaryota; kingdom Metazoa; phylum Chordata; class Lepidosauria; order Squamata; family Sphaerodactylidae; genus Sphaerodactylus; species Sphaerodactylus townsendi. The sequence goes on along the minus strand of NC_059434.1, from coordinate 88,851,921 downwards.
GGCCCCCGCCCTGGCTGGTTGTATTAGAACATAAGAATATAAGAAATGGCCTTGCTGGATCAGACCAGAGTCCATCTAGTCCAGCACTCTGCTACTCTCAGTGGCCCACCAGGTGCCTTTGGGAGCTCACATGCAGGATGTGAAAGCAATGGCCTTCTGCTGCTGCTGCTGCTGCTGCTCCCGAGCACCTGGTCTGTGCTAAGGCATTTGCAATCTCAGATCAAGGAGGATCAAGATTGGGAGCCATAGACTGACCCCTCCTCCATCAATCTGTCCAAGCCCTTTTTAAAGCTGTCCAGGTTAGTGGCCATCACCACCTCCTGTGGCAACATATTCCAAACACCAATCACACGTTGCGTGAAGAAGTGTTTCCTTTTATTAGTCCTAATTCTTCCCCCCAGCATTTTCAATGAATGCCCCCCTGGTTCTAGTATTGTGAGAAAGAGAGAAAAATTTCTCTCGTTCGGCATTTTCTACCCCATGCATAATTTCATAGACTTCAATCCTATCCCCCCTCAGACATCTCCTCTCCAAACTAAAGAGTCCCAAACGCTGCAGCCTCTCCTCATAAGGAAGGTGCTCCAGTCCCTCAGTCATCCTCGTTGCCCTTCTCTGCACTTTTTCTATCTCTTCAGGATCCTTTTTGAGATGTGGCGACCAGAACTGAACACAGTACTCCAAGTGCGGTCGCACCACTGCTTGTAAATAAGGGCATGACAATCCTTGCAGTTTTATTATCAACTCCTTTCTTAATTATCCCCAGCATAGAGTTTGCCTTTTTCACAGCTGCCATTCAAAACAGGTCTGTTTCCCATGGAGCCTCAGCGAACACACGCAAATCCCAGTCCTGGCCTGCGATCGCCAGCGGTGCGGGGCCACTGTAGCTGATGTACGTGAAGTTTGGATTTTGGAGCTTAGCTTATTATTGCAGCGTAGCTGGGCAGAGTCTGACTGGGAAGTCGCCTTCTAGCACCCCTGATTCCTGGAAAGGGGGGCTCTGATTTTGTACTCTGCTGCCACTGCTATTCCTTGACAAATGGGAGGGGGCTGTGGCCTCTCGCCCCACCTGGAGACAGCGGGTCCCTGTTTTTCCTGTTTGTCCCTTAACTTCTAGCAGTTTGCTTTCCTTGCTGAGACTCATGGCGGCTGAAAACACAGCAAGAAGGTCCATCAGGCAGTGTAAAAATCCAGTAAACAATGCAATACAATTCAGCTACCGAATGAGAAAATACTACAAGATGCGCAAGCCCTGTCTTTGCATTAGTTACAAAGATAGAAGACAAGCGAGCCAAATCAAGGGTAGTGTGAACAATAAAGACGGCAATCTACTCGTGGAACGGGTGTCACCAGTACAAAGCAGAAGTCGGGGGGGGGGGGGGGGGGGGGGGGGTTTTGGAACCATGAATGCAGAATTCACACTCTCTCCATTCCCGTTGGCCCTGGCAAATGGAACATGCCACCACCTCCTTCCTACTCTACCTGCTGCCAGTTATCCACCTTTGCCCTTTACGGCAAGCAAGAAGTAGGTGGGGGTGCTGTTCTTCACCAAGACCCCCATCCCTTACCCACCAGCCATGTGCCTCTTCCTTCCCACCCAGGATTATCTATTGTGCTGCTGCAGGTTTTTTTAACGTTCTGGGAGTTCATTGTACATGCTCAGGATGATAACCGAATTCCAGTAAACATAAATGTGGGTTTTGGCATTGTGCTCCTACCGGTATGATGGGGACGCCAGGTTCTTAGCGGCAGGAAAGGCAGAGAAGCGTTGCAATAGCCCACAATCCTGTGTCCTCCGAGAAGGAACCTCCCAAGATGCACCTGGCACTGCAAGTCTCCTGCTCACCTGTTGTTGAGCTGGTCCTTCGCCAGCTGCTTTGGCTCTTGGTGGAGTACCTGCTCTGGTTCAAGGGTCTTCTGGTGATCCCTGGCTTCAACCAGGGCCCCAACCTGGTGGAACGCTCTGTCCTGTGGGGCCCGGGGCTGTTTCATCGGGGGCACGGTTGAGGCGGCCACAGTGTCCCATCTGTCTGGCCTCCCTCCTTCCCCCCACCAAACTTCCTCAGTGCCATAAAGTTAGACCATTTTGATATTTTTTGTGTTTTCAATAATCTACTAAATGTTTTTAAATGTATGTCTGTTGGTTTGAAACATATTCATATTGGTAACATTTTAAATGATTTTGGTCACATATTATGGAAATGTTGTGAGCCGCCCTGAGCACCTTCAGGAGGGGGGGCATACAAGACCCAGAAGTACATAAATAATGGCTTGACAGCGCAAAGATAGAAAAGGATGCCGTGAACACGAGGCTGGGACACGCCCTGGCAGGTGCTGGGCCAGAGCCTCAGCAAAGGGTGTGTGCGGACGGGCAGGGCCGGATCCAGGGGAGGACATTTCTAGTCGGCTTTCCTCAGTGAGACTCGCATCAGACCGGGCAGCACAAGCGGACCCACCGACAGGCAGGCAGCACCTGGCTCAGGTGAGCGAGCGGGACGACGGGGTTGCCCTGCTGCCCCTCCAAGGCCACGAAGGGCTCTGCAGGCGCTGCCACAGCCTGGAACTGAAGCCAGTCACCAGCGGAGCAGCTCCAGAAGGGGTGTGACCCGCACTCCGCTGCGTGACTGGGGGGGGCAGAGGGTGGGGACAGCCTGTTGCTTCCCACTGCAGAGGTGGGACAGGTGAGAGGGTCGAGGCCCTGGGGCTGCCTCTGGACTCACAGCTGAGGCCCCGCCCTCGCTTCCCTCTGGCGCTACCCATTGGCTGCACAGCAAGCAGGCTGGGCCATGTGCCTTTATGGAGGGCAGCTGGAGCAGCTGGGCCAGGCATGACTGGCATTCCAGACGGGTCATTCCTCCCAGCAGCGCCCCCGGATGTTTCAGAAGTGGACAGGAGCACCCAGCCTTCCACATCCCAGAGCTGAAACAACGGGCAGGCTGGTTGTGGCTCTGGGGAGACCCCCTGAGCAGGCTGCCCTGTTCTGGCGGTGCCTCCGTCCACACTCGGCCCCAGCCCCGCCTCACTCCTGCCCGCCCGCCTGCGGCTTCCGGGCTCCTGCTCCATCGTGGCAGCCTCTCTTCAGCCATCCCAGCTGCTGCCGCCTTTCCTGGGGTGAGCTCAAACCAAACGTCGTCGGAAGAATCTTCCCATGGTGGCTCCGGACGCTGATGCTGCATCCTGTTTCCCGCAGTAGCCGGCCAGGTGGCTTTCAGTGGCTCACGTGCACGCAGAGCACACACACACACACCCAGCAGAAGAAGGGATGCTCCCTGGACTGGGCTCATTGCACGGCCACTTCTCCATGTCTGCCCCCTTTTACCGCCCTGAATGAGGCCGGCTGAAAGGACCAGAAGGAAAGAGTCTTCCCTGCCGGGTGGACCAAACGGGGCAAAGGGCGGAGCTCCGCCCACCCCTGTGCTTCAGCGCCACCTCATCCCTGGGCCACTAAGTCTCACCATTGGACCCAGGAGGCAGGCGTGGAAATACCAGCCTTGCCCTGTGGCAGGCGTGGTTTGCCCTCTGAACATGCTGAGCCCCACCCCCACCCCAGTCCCGTCTCCCCCCCCCTGCTGCATGGCTTCCACTCAGCAGCCTGCTTTGAACACCAGGCAGTGGCCTGCTCCTAATTCTGCCCATTTGGTCTGCCTGTCCCAGTCCTGCCTTCATGGCAGACTCTGCAGGAATCTCCCAGCCCCTTCGCTGGAGATGCTGGAGGCTGAACGGAGGATCTCCCCCACCCCACGCCAGCACATCTCTGGGGCAGGGAGTTCTCTTTGTGCCTGCAGTAGTGCCTTTCCAGACAGGGCCAAGTGACCACGCCGTGGTTCCCCGCATCCTCCTCCCCCACGACCCCCTCCTTTGGGCTTTGGGAACCCACCCAGTCACCTCCAGAAGAGCCTGCCCTGCCCTTTGCCCTGCAAGGAGGAGCCACTCAAGCTGGACCAGGTCTCTCTCTTGTCTCCTGTTTTCTGGCTTCTCCGACTGCTGGCATGTTGACAGGGTGGCGGCACAGGATGGAGCGCCTTCCCTCCGTCTGCTGGCAGCTGGCACTACCCCCCGCCCCGCCCCGCTCCTTCCCTTTCCTAGTTGGCAGCCTCCTGGTTTCCACCTTTGTCCATCTTCCTCTTCTGCTTTTGTTCCAGACATGAGGTAGGGGATGGAATCCTTCCTTCCTTCCGTGTTCTGGGACTCCTTCTCTTGGCCTTCAGCTCAAAGGCTGCCCCTCCTGGCCTCCTCCCATTCTTTCTTGTGTGTGTGAGTGTGCGTGTGCGTGTGTGTGTGAGTGTGTGTGTGTTTTGCAACAGGGTCCTTGGGTGATTTGTAAAGGGTTCTTCAGCATGCCCGCCCTGTGCAGAGCTGGGCTTTTCCCAACAGACTGGCCTGTTGTCACTGTGCTGCTGGCCCTCTGTGTGTGTGTGTCGGGTGCGTCAGCTGAAGATTTACAGGGCACTGGCAGATAGTTAACCATCCTGATGCCCTGTGCTTAACCCCTGAGCAAGCTGGCTGCCACTGACCCCGAACCCCCACCCAAGTGCCGCCGTGGGGGGATCTGGTTACTCTGGCCCGGCTTTCTCTCCACTTCCAGCTGTTGGTGATTTCTCACCACCCCCACCCCCGCCAGAGCTGGCAGCAGCTGGCCTGTGGACTGGCGGGGGGGGGGGTCACAGTGCATCCCCACAGGCCGTGCTCAGGATGGGGCGAAGGGGGCCACAGGGTCAGAGAGCAAAGCCCTCCCTTCCCCCTCCCTGTCTACCGCCCTACAGCCTGCTCAGTTGCCACCCAGCCGGGGCTCCAAAGACAGCAGAGTGTGATCTCTGAGCCTGCATCAAGACTGCAAACAGGTGATTGGCAGGGTGTAGAGCAGCTCCTGAGGAAGTGCAGAGTGCTTTCCTTTCCTTGCATAAAAAGTCACCAGGCCCGCCCAGCTACATATTTGCACTTGGCTGCCAGGAGTGGCGGGTGGGGGCTTCCACAGAATGGCCCCTCCTACGGGCCGGGAGGGTGGGCGGAGGGTCTCCAAAGCGTGGCTCTCCAGCCAAAGGTCTGGGACCGTCTCAGCATTTTGGGAATGACTTGCTCTACCATGTCTCTACCCCACAGCGACACCCCCCCCCCCCGCCATTCCCCTGTTGTGATACTTCTGCCTGCCCCACAGCTGGGGGGCAGGACGGAAAGCTAGCCCCACTCAGCAGCTTTGGGGCCCTTCCTCAGCCTCACAGAGTGGGGCACAGGTGGCCAAGTAGACCTTAGGCTGGTGCTGGTCACGCCTACTTCTGGTTGTCCCCTCGCCCTGCCTCTGCCTTGGAGTCCTTGCACTCTGAACATGCTCAGAGGGTGCCTCTGTCATCACCAAGTCCATGAGCCCGGACAGTGAGAGCAGGTCCTAAAGGTCAACTTTCCTGGGCCCTTCTGTCCTTGAGAGATCGGGGCCAAGTGGGGCTTCTTGCCCCCCCCCGCCACGCATGAAAAATAGTGGGAGGGGGCTGGTGAACAGAGGCACAAGGAGCTTGCCTGAGTGGAGGGGAAGGAAAAGGGAAGGAGGGGGCATCCCTTTGATATCAAGCCCATCACTCCCCCCGCCCCCCCACCCCGTCATGCTCAGGGCTGCTAATGGCTGGAGCCTCCAAGCTGCAGGCATGGGGGTAACCTGAGCCCCCCTCCCCCCTCCTGCCTCCGGGGCCTTAGGAGGGAAGGGGAGGGCTGCTTGTCAGCGCCAGTTGCTTGGAGCTTCAGCAAAGAGGGCGGGCTTGGCTGGGGGAGGGGGAGTCTTGAGACCCTCCCCTGCCCCAAGAACTGCCTGCAGATGGGCACAGGGGTACCCTGCATGCCCTCACTCACTTGTGGGCTCACACACCTGCAGGAGGAGCTTGTCTCCAGAGTGCCACTGCGGTTTTGTGTGGAGCTCAGCCTTTATTCTGCAGCTGCAAACTCAGTCCAGGAACCAGCCAAGTGGCCCAACTCACTGGCCCAGGAGCAACCGAGGGAGGGAGGGAGGGAGGGAGGGAGGGAGGGAGGGAGGGAGGGAGGAAGGAAGGAAGGAAGGAAGGAAGGAAGGAAGGAAGGAAGGAAGGAAGGAAGGAAGGAAGGAAGGAAGGAAGGAAGGAAGGAAGGAAGGAAGGAAGGAAGGAAGGAAGGAAGGAAGGAAGGAAGGAAGGAAGGAAGGAAGGAAGGAAGGAAGGGGGGCTCTGCAAGCAGTGTGCCTGACTCCCCTCTGAAATGGGGCCAGGACCAGACTCGGCCCCCCTGAACAGCTCCTCCATGTTGGGCCATTCCAGGAAGCGCCTCTCACCAGAACATCAGAAAGGCCTGGCTGAGTCAGCCCAGTGCTGCCCCGCCTCATCCCACAACCCCTCAAACAGGGTGGCCAATCAGGGGCCTCTTAAAGGCCCAACAAAGAGGCTGCCTCCTACCTGTCTCCTGAGGCTGCTTCCCCCCCACGGGGATTCATAGGTAGACTGCCTCAGAATGTGGAGGCTCCCTTTAGCCACCACGACAAAGCAGTTCCTCCATGAATCTGTCCAGCCTCCTTGGAAAGCCCGCCAGGTTGGTGGCCGTCCCTCGCCCCCTCCCCTGACAGCGAATCCCAGGCTGCCAGCAAATGCTGGGCAAGGAAGACTCCTCCCTGGTGTCGGTCCGGAAGCCCACCAGCTCCCTTGGATGCCCCCGAATTCTGCCCTGGAGCTCTGCACAGCCCCCGTAGGTGTCACCATCCTGAATGAGTTTGTGTCCTCTGCAAACGTGGCCACTCAGCCTCAGCTCCGGAACAAACGAAACAGCCCCAGCAGCCCCACGGACATTCCCTGTGGGACTCGCCTGCCGAGAACTGCCCACTGATTCTCTCTTTGCCTTCTGCTGTTTAACCCGTTTCAACCCTAAGAGAAGCCACCCTTTTGCCCTGTGAGTGCCAAGTCCATTCGGCAGCCTTTTTGTGGTTCCTTGTCAAAGGCCTTTTGCAAGTCCAGGCATCTGATGTCCACGGGGACACAGTTCTTCATGTTCTCAAAGCCCTCCAAAAGGCTGATGTGACAGAAACTCGCTTTGCAGATACTGGTTCGTATAGGAGCAGTGTCACAATTGAGTCCCGCGCGGAGGCCAGCGCAAGGCAGACAGGCCGTGGTCCAGAGCGACATCTCTAGTCACCTCCGTCTGATTCATTCCTCTGGCATTGCTACAGACCCCCATATTTTGCTCAGTGAAAATGGATGCAAAGGATTCATTCAGATGCTTCCTATCCAGTTATTTTATTTCTCTACTGCCGCTCCCCCTTGGAGCTCTGCCGTTCTGCCACTTCCTGAAGCAACCCTTCTATTCCCTGGTCCCCCAAAGGCCCCACCCAGCCCCCTCCCTCCCTCCCTCCCTCCCTACCTGCCTGCCTGCCTGCCTGGCTCGTCTGAAGAGAGACGCTTCCTGCTCGCCTGGATGTTCTTCTCAGCCACCTGCTCCTTGCCCCGTCCTCTTTTTGCTCAGCTCATTGCACTGTTTTCCAGCCTCTGGGCTCCTTTCTCTCGAAGAGACCTTCCACTTCTTGGGTCCTTCAGAAGCAGGTGGCCGTCCTGTCCGGCCTAGGGGTACCCTCCTGACTTGCAGCCCAGGCACCTGTGTAGCTGGGAAGAGCACCTCTGGGGGTAGCTCAGCTGTGGGGGTTGGTGCCCCCCCCCCCCCCGCTTATTCCATGACTTGCGCTGCTCAGCCCCACAAGGCAGAGGTCTAGCTCAGTGTCTGGAAAGGCGGGGCTTTGTTCGGCCCTCATTTGCTTTTCTGTCATGGACAGGGGTGGGGTGGGGGGTTGGTGGGTAGATTCCTTTGAAGGCCAGGAACAACACCCCCCCCCCCCGAGAAGGGACAGCCCTGGGGGGCCACAGTGGTCTCTCTTCTAGAATGGCCAAATCTTTAATCTGAGCGGCTGAGCTGGAATGCCAAGGGACCCCCCACTCCCACTGGGCGGCTGGCGGGCACCCCTCTCTCAGGCTGGCTGGGGCTGGCCCCTGTCGAGATGGAAGGCAGGACAACCATAGTGGTTTGAAATAGGCTCATTAACAGCAGACAGTAAGAACTGAAGGGCACGGCCCCTGCAAGGTGACCTCGCTTCAGCATAGGGACACCTAGGTGGGGGAGACACAAGGCCCCCTCCCCCTCCCCAGCTGCTCCAGCACCCTTCGGAGGCCTGCTGTGGTGCCCCTGCCAGAGGAGGCCACTGGGAAAGGGACCTTATTCCCCAGATAAGCCTCCACAGCTCAGGCGGCAGAGCTGGGAATCAAACTCGGTTCCTCCAGATTAGAATGAAAAGAACAAGTTGGAAAATTGTTTATTGTAACTTTTGTATGTGTTGAGTGTCACAAGGTGTGATCACACTGTCAATTGAGAATAATATCCCTCTTGGAATTTAAGTTGGGTCGCACACACGCACACACACACACACACATGGGGGCACACAGCAGCAAGCAGAGCGCTGCCATCTGGCTGACATGGTGGGAAGGAGGAGTTGTCAGCGCCAGGGTGCGGACGTTCCTGGTAACGAGCTCACTGGAGACCGGGCTAATGAGAAAAATCAAAAGGCAATTTTGTGACTGTCGGTGCCCGACTGGCATGCAACAACTTCACAGCCAGATCCAGAGGGTCCCGCAGCCCCTGCTGAGCAGCCGTCAGCTGGCCTGTCGTTCTGTGACACCACAAGGGGAGGGGGGATCTCAAACCAGGCCTGAGCAATCTGATCTCTCTGCAGGTTTTGGGTCTGCTGATACCTAATGCTCGAGGTTAGTGGCAAAAACTCCCTTGCCCCATTGTGGGGAGCCCTTTTGCACAGCCAAATACCTGGAGTTGCACAACTGTTGCAGGAAGGAGCTCTGTGCCTCTGAGCCCCGCCCCCCTCACCCCAGTGCTTTCTTTTTACTGGGTGACTAGTCTGTAGGGCAGTAGACAAGCCCCACCCCCCACCCCACCCCCCGCAAGCTTCATGGTGGTGCCTGCTCGGGCCGTGGCCACCACCTGCTGCCAGCTTTGACTTGCTGGAGAGGACAGCGGCTGGAACGCCTTGCCGTGAGGGAGCCACTCTGCCAGCTGGACTGGGCCTGTCTGGTGCTCCCTGCTTTTCCAGCCCTCCCCGGGAATCCGGGCAGCATGTGGGCATGACGCACCAAGCACAGGGCTCCCTGCCCACTCCTGGGAGGAGGGCGCTGGTCACGGGTGCCGGAACCACTTCTCCTGCCCCACGGAGGGCGTTTCAGCAGGGCCAGAGGGGCTGAGTAGCAAGGGGACAGCAGCAAGAAGAGCATCTCTGGGAGACGGTCCTGTCCTCCACCTTCTGCAAAGTGGGGGGGGGGGGCGGCAGAGCCAGCCTCCAGTGAGGCCAGAGATCTCCCCCACGCCAGAGCTGTTCTGCTGTGTCCCAGAGTGCTTCGCCCAGCAAGGAGCATCAGACAAGCCATGGAGAGCCACACCGATGATCCCCAGGGGTAACGTGGTGTGCGTTTTTATTGTCAACTGCCTGGCCTCCCAACAAGCAAGCCAGATTAGAAAGGAAATAAAGAATTAGATAAACGTGTAAACAAATCTCTGAGGAGATCCCTTCCTTGTCAGTCAGACCGAAAGTAATAAATTACCTGCCTTTCCCCACCTTGGGCCTTCTGGATCCTGATTTTACTCTTCAGTTCTATTTAGAGATTTACATCGTGACACTCTTCCCACACATCAAATAAGGCTCCGGCACTTACAAAACAAATCTGCACTGAAAAATAGACACGCTGCAGTGAAAGCCAAACAGACACAACATTTTCTACGAACAAACAACCCACAACAACCTGCCCTCTCCTAAAACAGCCACAAAGCAGCACAACGCAGCTGCCCATAAATGCCTTCCTGCGTGGCCACGTGGTTCCACTTGGCTGCCTTTGACATCGTCGGAGTCCACACATCCTCTTGAAAGGGGTTCCAAGGGGAAAGCCTTCGTGCCCCAAATGCCCACAAATGGCTCAGACGGGACTCCCAGCTGGGGGGATCTTGTTACTGCCGCTGCTCGGGTAACATTAAGCAATTTTAGCTCAGGCAATGTAGTGAGGCGCAGGAAGCCGGTGCTCTTCAAAAACAGAATATCTTTATTCGAAAGTGATTGATACAGCTCAGGAAGGGAACATGCGGCTGTAGCCAAGCACAAGAACTTTTATACACGAAGATCAAAAGAGGGCAAGGGGGCAGGTAAGGGGGCAGGCCCCTTACCTTGCAACAATAAAGAAACATCAACACATAAAAGAAAGGTACAGTTACAACTTTGTGAAGTGAACCATGAGATCTCGCTGTCCAGCGTCTTCCTGCGAGACT